>NW_009198348.1:0-3189 GCF_000690835.1 Fulmarus glacialis | reverse complement strand
GTTGTGGCGAGTATGTTAAGTCTACAGCAACAAACATTTGTTGTTTTTAAAACAAACTAGGACTCAGATTGCTAAAAACACATTTTCTTTTACAGCCAGTTCCAAAAATAAGCTGTTTACTGATGTTTCAGTATGGCCACTTTCAAATTTTTGCTTTAATATTCAGCTCTGCAGGTTAGAGTTTTCCAGGAGTGACTTGATCTTCAAGCTTGTATCCTTTCCACATGATAGATCACTCAAAGACCAAATTACTAAAAAGATTAAAGGTAATATTCAGCATGCTGTTCTTAAACATGGATTTCACATTGAAACATAGATTTTTGCATTAGCATTGTTTTATTTGTATCTCTCATCTCTTGGCAGGCTTCTTTGCTGTCCATCCAACAAATTTTTCTTGTTTTACTTTCTATAGGAAAGAAGCATGTGAAATGACATAATATGGAACACCAAAAAACCTATTTTTTTCATATTAAAAGCATTAGTCTTAAGAATTTTTTATTCAGACTGTGAGAGAAATTTTTCTTAAATAAACATAATTGCCTGAAAAGCAAAGTAGGAAAATAGAAAACCTTCTTTATTTGAAGCCAATGTCAAAACTTTGAACTTCACTGGAATTAATATTTACAAAGTGAAATCCTAAGAGAATCTGTGCTTAAAAAAAGAATGCTTTTGGGGTATTTTCGTTCTTGGGAGGAGAGGATAATTAAATTTTGGAACTAATGAAGTAAAATGCCTTAAACTCTAAGCAAAAATTTTTGAATTTGTCTTAAATGACAGTGATGAGAACAATTAAAATTTTATAAATCCAAAGGAAGGCTCCACAGAAAGGAGTGACGAGGAGCATTTAAAATAAGCTCTTTTATTTGGTAAAAATACAAATATTGTGCTTAAAATAAAATAGCTCTGACCCTCTTCAGTGAAAGGCAAAGCATCTGGATTCTATATAGCTTCTAGTGGCAAAACACAAGCCAAGGTGTTTTTTTTTTCTTATTTTTCATGGCCTTTGTTCAATGTACAGCAGTAAAAGCCTGTACCTGTTACAGCTTTTAAAAGCCAATAACTTAGGTTTTTGTGCTCTTAGAGTTGATAGTGATTACTGGTTTAGTAGTATTCAATCAATTTTAAAGATGTAAAAAATTCTAGAATTTTTTCTTTAATTCCATTAAGTACTTTTCTTTTTCAGCTCAGAAGATAAAATAACTGTTCATTTCATAAATCGTGATGGTGACAAACTAACAGCCAAAGGAAAACCTGGGGATTCACTGCTGGATGTTGTTGTTGATAATAATCTAGACATAGATGGTTTTGGTAAGTAGATTCACTGAAAACTGTAGTCAGTGTCTAGAAATTATGTTCTATTACCAGTTTATTCATAAATATTTATAGAATCATAGAATCATTTAAGTTGGAAAAGACCCTTAAGATCATCGAGTCCAACCATAAATGAATATTTATTTATGAATTTATTTATAAAACCTAACTGTACTTCATTTGCATTTTCTCCCCATTTTATTTTTTTTTTCCTGCAGGTGCATAGAATATTTAAGGTCAAGTTAAAAAAAAAAAATACTTGGGGTGAGCCTTCCTTGAATGTTAAAGGAGGGGAATGTGGACAGAGGGCTGTCAAGGTGGAATCTGAAAGATGCCACCTGCAGGTTCTTCTGAGCTGAAAGGTTCTGGAGGCAACCCAAAACTGGTGTGTTTCTAACTAGTGTGTTACTTCAGTATTGCCATACTGTCTCAATTTATTATCAGGCTTTTTGTAGCACAAATTGCTGTAGTACTTGAGGGCTAAGTGAAGGAAACAACCAAATCCATGTCAGTTAGCAGGGTAGAGCAAAAAGTTTAATTATTATTAAAGGACTGGGGTAAAGCAGACCAGTGCCTAGTGAAATTGTAACTCAGTACAAGTTCTGTTTAAAATCAAAATAGGAGGAAGTTAGAACACCTCCCTATTCCTTCAAACTTCTGTACTTTCCATAGTTAGTTCCATTGAAGTGGCAGGATTCTGCCTATGCAAAGCAGTGGTATTTGGTAATGGCTATTAACTACCTCAGGACAGGTATTTATATGAACATGAGTCTAAGAATTAAACTAAAGCAGGAAGCGAAAGTACAATTTGCATGAGTGAACGCATAGCATGGAGTGTTTAGAGAAAAAAAAATAAGTAGGCTAGCGTGGCACAGTTTGAAATCCGAGGTTTGTTTTATTTAAGTGCAAATAAATTTCACTGCTAGTAATAAAATCTTTGATAAGATTTTAAATCTCAGACTTATGTCTGAGACAACTCTTAGTCTAGACTTATATACATTTGGGGAGGAAGAATTGTCTTAATCTGTAATACGTTGGGATAACTAGCTTTACGTATCACTTGTTAAATGTGTTGTAGAGGCGTATGGCTAGACTGCTTGTACTCTACAGTAAATATTCTCTCAGATTGTGTAAGTATCAGCCATGTTAAAGCATTGTGGTAAAGTGGGGGAAAAAAAAAAAAGATAATGCTGTCAATAAACAGAAGCCAAACTAAAAATTGGAGATACTGTAACAATGTCTAATGATAACGTATGCTAGTCCCATTTCAACAATCATTTGCTAATGAAACATCATACTAGGGCAGAGAAATAATGCAATATAAATAATGTAAAAATATATGTTCTGTGTTTAGGAAAAAGTCATGAGGGAAAAAATGTAAAATGTAAATCTTACCTATTTACTTCTATCACTAGGGGGCATCCCATGTGCGGTAATAATAATAATAGAAATATCTTTGTGTAAAGACTTACAAAACTGTTGAATGATTCAGCTGCACTCAATTTGTTTGCTACTGCTAGCTTTACAGTTGCAGAAAGACTGTCCACTGTTCAAATAGACTGGTCAGTGTTCTTTCTTCCCTGCCCCCCCCACACCCCCAACATTAAAACGCTTAAACTGCTGATAGGACAAATTTTGCATTATATGGCAGTTTATTTAAACTCTACTTTTTCATATGCATTTCTGTGTACTTGCCTCAGTCTTCAATAGTCAGAGCAGTTATCCTGAGGGTATTCAGCCCCCTGAGCAGGAAGACAGGGACAGCGAGCAGGATGAACCCCCCATAATCCAAGAGGAGGCAGTTAATGACCTGCTACGCCACCTGGACGCTCGCAAGTCTATGGGGCCGGATGGGATCCACCCGCGGGGACTGAGGGA
>NW_009198347.1:0-51234 GCF_000690835.1 Fulmarus glacialis | reverse complement strand
CCCTTCGCCTCGGTGGCTTCGAATGAAGTGCCTTATTTGTACTTAAAGTATAATTTGTAAAACCATGCAACCAGTTAAATTCATGTTGTCCCTTTCTCTGCCTTCCTGTAAGCTGCTCATTAATACTCTCTGCTGGAGTTACTTTTGTAGACACAAAAAAGAAAACCTCTGAATTATTTTTTTTTTTTTTTCTTTCTGACTTAGAAGATCTACTGTAAAGAATGATCTCCAAAAGTTACTGTTAGTTTCTAGCATCACCAGAAATTATCAGTCCTAGTTTGGGGCTGAGCAGAACTTGCTCTAGAGTGGTTTTTATCTCATGTTGCGTGGTTGATCAGTGTTAGAAATGCTTGCACAGAAAAGCTAGAATCTGGCTTTTTCTAGTGCTAATAATGTTTGTTTCTGGCCTTTGTTGTGGTGTACTGGATCACTTTGTTTTCTTTATGACAAAAGATTTTGTTTCAGCGGTTCTAATATATCAGTATTTATCTGATCACTTTTCAAATCATAGATCTTTAATATTACTAGATTACACAGATTTGGAAAAAGCTTTACATAGCTGGAACATATGAGCATTGGTACTACTGGCTTTTATTAACTAAACTTTTCCAAAACACAGCCTAAGCAAACAAAACATATGATCAGACATCTGTTAATTTTGTACTTCTGTTGACATTTGTGTGAGATGTATAGAATTCTCTCTTGCCTTTACTACACACAAATAACTTAATAATCCCAAACTTTTCCCCACTGATATCTTCATTTTACTCAGTCATTAAGTTATATTTACTATCTACAGAATTTATTTACTTTTAGTCTATTAATGAGCCCTGTGCTGTAATGCAGCCAGAGGGTTAGGTGATAGAAACAACATTAATATGAATTTTTTGTTATTGAAAATTGGCTGCTTCAGATGTACTCTGACACAGGCAATTTGTCTTGTTGAAGGGAAGAACACAGACTACCAGGTCTGATCGTCATGCCACTACATTGAAGAAGAATGATTTTTGTCATGGGAGCAGCATCTACCCTCAAGCCTGAAATCATTATTATTCCCTACAGCAGTGTCCCCAAGTAATATTTAAAATTAAACAAATGTTATTTTGAACTATAAAGTATCAGCTGAATCTGGGAAGAGTATATGTTGGCAAGTTTTGAAATGATATAAAAATTAGTTTAGAGAATGCAGTATCTTTCGCTTTGCTTTTCACGTTTTGTAGGAAAACTTTGGCTCTTCAGTCAATACCTCTAACACTGCAGCTGGCAACTAAGCGCTGCACAGCTGCTTGCTCACTCCCCTCCCCAGTGGGAAGAGGGAGAGAATCGGAAAGTGAGAAAACTTGTGGGTTGAGATAAAGACAGTTTAATAGGCAAAGCAAAAGCCTCACATGCAAGCAAAGCAAAACAAGGAATTCATTCACTACTTCCTATCGGCAGGCAGGTGTTCAGACATCTCCAGGAAAGCAGGGCTCCATCATGCGTAATGGTTACATGGGAAGACAAAATGTCATAACGCCAAATGTCCCCTCTTTCTTCTTCTTCCCCAACCTTTTTGTTGGTAAGCATGACGTCATATGGTATGGAATACCCCTTTGGTCAGTTGGGGTCAGCTGTCCCCTCCCAACTCCTTGTGCACCCCCAGCCTACTCGCTGGTGGGGTGGTGTGAGAGGCAGAAAGGCCTTGACTCTGTGTAAGCACTGCTCAGCAGTAACAAAAACATCCCTGTGTTATCAACATTGTTTCCAGCACAAATCCAAAACATAGCCCCATACTAGCTACTATGGAACAAATGAATTCTGTCCAGTCAAAACCAGCACAGCGACAAAAGCCCTTCACTGCCAACCTCCAGTCCCTTAGTGTCTTCTCATTCAAAACGTGAGCAAGTTACGCTGTATTTGCTGTTCATTTGTAAATCACCTAATTAATATACTTGTAGTAAAGAGGGGGAGGAAGGTGCACAGTATCTCTTTAATATTTCAGTGAAAGAAAAGGGTTTTTTTCCCTTCTTGGAGAGATTAAAAACTTTATTGCCAATATAAAATTGTGATTCTTTTTTGGTTGCTTCAGGAAGTCCTGCATTAAGTGTCAGTCAGTGCTTTCTGGGTTTTGTCAGTTTTGAGCCAGGAAACATTCCAAACGGCACAGCTACCTTTTTATTTCAGTTATGAATTCTTGAGGTTTCCCACTGAGAATTTTCCTGAACAACCCTGTCCATACCTCTTATTATAGATTAACAGGCTAAACTAATCCAATTTTTTATGCCCCTAGTGATTTCTATTTTTCTCCTGGCTGGTTTGATTTCTGAGGCGTTTTTAAGCTGAACTGATATTTCTCAAAGCTTTTGAAGTCTGCCTCCTCCCTCTCCTTCACCCTTGCTTCCCACTCACACCACCCAGCCCCTGCCCTCAAAATCAAGCCCAAGAAACACCAGTGTTGCTGTGGAAAACCACCTCCTGATGACAAATGTCCTCTTCCTTGCTTAGTGAACGTGGGCACAGTGAGGGGGTGGTGAGAGCAGAGCTGCTCGGGGCGGTTGAGCTGGGGGACCCTGCATAGGCAACCAGCCATCCACCCATCCAGAAAGCCTGCTGTCCACCTCTCTGGCCACGGGAAGAGAGGTTAATAGCCATACCCTGGTGGAGGAGCAAGAGAAGTCTTGTGGATGAGAGCAGCAGCTGGAGTATTTTAAGCCCTGTTTTATGCTCTGGCCTCTGTCCCAGGTGAAAATGCCTTGTGGGGTTTCAAAATGCTGTCACATTTCTCTGGCGTTCGCCTGAGGTTCAAGGAGAGTGAGACACTAAGGGAAGCCAAGGATGTGAGAGGCGTTGTTTAAGAAAACACAACTTGGAAAACAAGAGAATGTCATTTAGATTTTTTTTCTTTTGCGCTGCAGTATGAAAGAGGAAAAAAATTTCTATCAAAATCCTCAATTGCTCGCTCCATCAGAGCTTGCATAGTAGGAAGCGTTAGAGCAACAAGTTTGATTTCACCACCAAATGTCACAGCTCATTAAACTCAAGGAACAGTGACATCTCTTGCAGAAAATGTTATGACACACATAAGATAACAACTTGATCCTTCTTGTGTGTGTTCTCAAGACACTAGAGGTGAAGGCTGGGATTTTTCGAGAGTACTTGATGTTGGCCAAGCTCTGCTGCTGTTGAGGTTAGCGGGAGTTTTAGCACTGTCTTTAATGGGAGCAGTGTGAGGCAAGTTATACTTTTTGTGGTGAGATACTGGGTTTTTTTCTTTTTATTTGAAGGAAAGAAAGGAAATATATGTATTTAAATATAAACAAATTTTGTGAGTACTACAGATACTGCATTTGTAGCATAGTAAGGCATTGCCAAGAGTGGTGGTGTTCTAGGCTGCACAGGCTGGAGATATTTAAGCTGCCTCTGAATATGCTGGTTGATCCCTATGGCGCAGTGCAGCACTTTATAGAGGCACTTGATGAGGTATCGGAAGATATGGTGCACCATCCCAGCAAATCATCATTTCTTTCTCGTGCGCCAGAATTAATCAATTGGTTGGAATATGACACTGTACTGTGGTTTGTGAGGGACCATCCTCAAAACCTGTGTAGAAACCTGTCTGACCCTGTAGGGGAAACCTGCAGAATTGAAAAGCAACTTTTCTAGCAGAGAAGGTGACGCGGAAGTCACGGACACAACGCATTCGATCAATATGATCGCGTTAATGCCACTTTATTACGCAGCTTTACTTCAGTTTATACATAGTTGTCATAAGCACGCCCCCCAACACACAGCTCCCATAGGCTATCGCAATAATTCACACGCTTGTAACTCAGCTATGATTTGTGCTAGCCTTCTGTCCACGCGCCTTCGTTCTGTAACATCTGTGTCCTTGCTGACATCCTCTTTTACTTGCTTTTCAGTCCAACTTCTTTGATTTCTTGCCAGGTACTCAGTTTCTCAAACTTCCCTATCTCTGTAAACGACCTTCAAGCTTAGCACAGCCTGCAGCTGCCTAGTTTGGATCGCTCATTATGTGTCTTCCCACAAGAAGGAAACATGCTAGGCATGGTTTCCTGAGACCTTGCCTCGTAACGTTGCACTTCAGTGTGAGCCTTCAAATGAGAAATATGGGTGCATAAACAGATTTCTAAATATAAAAGGTTAGAAACAGTATTTTGAAAGCTATGGGAAAGGTTCTCAGCCCTTACCAAGAAAAATGAACATTTTAATAAAATATTTGATAAAATCATATTCTCTTCTGAATTGTTTATGTTTCCTCTCTGGAGATTACTGCTGTCTTTTCCTCTTGAATAATATTCTCCCCCCGATATTTTGATGTTGCAGCACCCCAATTGATAAAGATACTAAATGTTTGGAGAAGGATGGAAATGTACCTTGGAGACAACTAAACCTTTTGACTAACAAGTGCTGCTAAAATGATCTAATACTGTTAACCTTGTTGGGAGGTTACTCGCTGATCAAGGGAATAAGCAACTCCTGAGCAGTGGGGGTGTGTGACTTACTGCTATAATGTAAAGCTTAACACAACAAAGTCAGTTGGCATGCTTAGAGTAGTATTTGGTCTTGTTTTCATGTCAGAGTAGTAACCCATTTTTCCATGTTTGCTGGGAACAAGAAGTTATTATGGTTACAAACTTGAAAGGAATATCGAGATGAGTTCAGATTTTTGTTGGCACTATCGCTTTAGTTGGCATAGTACAAAACTCAGTAAAACAAATTTCTAGAGGCAGAACTGGATTGAAAAATGTTTTCTGAACTCCTTAATATCATGTGAAAAGGGCTAGAGAGTGCATTTTGACATTCAGATACTGAGTCCATCGTGTTCTTGAACATTTTTATGTTTTTCTATGTTAGCTTACTGTAAGGTAGCTCACTTTTATTGTTGGCAAGTTTGTTACACTGTCCAGGAAAAATGCAGCTAGAGGCCCTTGTCTAGTTGAAGCCTTATTTTTTTTAAAACATAGTTTCATTACATTTCTTGGCATTAATTTTCTTTTTAAAGCTGGACATCTTTTCAAACAATGGGTGGATCCAGGCCCAAAATGGTGCTATACAAGAACAGGATGCTCTTGCTATATTTTGGTCTTCAAAAAAACCAGGCTTGTTTAAATAATATGCTTAATATCTATTTTGTAAAAAATGCAAGGGCTGCTAGGAATGTTTTCATATCTTATTAAAGTGTTATCAAGACTTGTATTATCCAAGCAAAGAAATCCACCTGTGTAGTCTGTTTTCCAGTGCCATGGCCTAATTTCTATGTTTCAAGCTTTAATCTAAAATGGTTGCATAAAGGCAGACTTGAAATTTGTTCAAAGAAGCAGTCGTCAGTATCTATTAATTTTAAAATATCTGATGAAAAATAAAATCTTGAGTGTGACTTTATGAACTATCTGAAAGGTTTTTTCCCTCCTGATGAAATCCAAGTTCATTGAAAATACTGAAATTGCTCAAGAGATAAAATTGACTATTGAAATAATCCAATTAAATTTCTGGATCTGTATTTATTTTGGAATTTAAGAAAATAATGTAAAATTAAGAGAAAACTATGAGTTGACTTCAGAAATACAAATCTGCATACATGCTGTGGATGAATTAAATATTTTTTATGTTCTTTTTATGCTTAAAGCTGTATGTACCTGTAGAAGATTGCAAACTTTGTTAGTTTATCAGACCAGATGCTTTTTCAGCCATGTTTTAAAGTTTGTGTGTCAGGATAAGTCACACAGTAAAATAACAAAACAAGTTGTTTTTTTTTTAAAACTTTAACTAGAAAATTAAAGCAGAAATGTTTTAGATAAAATTAAATATTTATTCTGTTAAATACTGGTGATTTTTTTTATAACTGTTGTCTCTGTGGACACAATTAGTCTCTGACAATCTGTTTGCAAAATCAGTTTTAATTGTGTTGCACACTTATTTATCAAACTTCAAAATGCGCCTTATATAAGCTATTCATAAGTAATTACATTCAAATAGATTTTTTTTTTGTAATGATGCTTTCTGGTAAGAGACAAAAGAGTTACAATTATGAAGTACTACGCTTGAATATATGTCTAATATTTATCTTTTACACTTTTGTCTGGTACAGTTCAAGTGTAACTCTGAATGTGAAAACTGGTTTGCTCACCATCTCACGACTGGTTGTCGTTTTGTTAGGGCGGTTGTCGCGAATGACTGGTTTGACTAAAATTCTGAAGGTTTCCGTGTTCTTTTACGCTTTTGTCTGGTACAGTTCAAGTGTAACTCTGAATGTGAAAACTGGTTTGCTCACCATCTCACGACTGGTTGTCGTTTTGTTAGGGCGGTTGTCGCGAATGACTGGTTTGACTAAAATTTTGAAGGTTTCCATGTTCAACTGAGCTACAACTCAGCCAAGATGGCGCCTGGGCCAGGCAGTGGGAGTACGTTCCCAGCCTCAGCTATGCAGAGCTTCTGATATGGTCAAGGGGCGCTCAACCGTCAGACTCAGTGCACAAACGCTGAGGTTTCGTCGGAATTTCTGAGATCAACGAGTGGCCCAGGGAAAAGGGAGGGTGGGAGGGGCAGGAATGGACCCCCACCACCACAACGGGGGAAATCAAGGGTGTAAAAGGTTCCATTTTCTTTTTTTTCTTTTTTTAACTTTTAGCCAAAGTCTGTAGTTTATGTGAAAAATCACTTTAACTAATACAGCTTTTAAAATAACAGATGCCAGCAGAGGAATTCATGTTTGCCTGCATCAGGGCCTCAGCATCTTGTTTCTTTCTTTCTTTTTCTCTCATACTGATAACTTTTTCCCTCATCAAATTCTCAGTTTCTGCCTCCCTTTTTCTGTCTCTCCCAAGTGCTGACTCCCACTACTGTACCACTTCTTGAGAAACAGAAACATCTGTACAACTTCCCATTTTTTTCCAAACACATCTAACATGAATTTTGGCCAATAAATATTTGCAGCTGTGATAGAAAACTTAATTAACATTTAATACTGTAGTACTTGTGATATATAGTAATTTCTATTTTCATGTAACTTTTAGGAAAAGTTACAGGGAGACAAATTTCATACCCTACTGTAATCTAATTGGTCCTCATTTACCACAGTTTTCAAACGAATATTGAAACAACAGCAGAACTCCATGTATTACATTTTCTGTTGGCCTTAAAAACACACATATATATGTATATATGTGTTTCTATCCGGCTATCCAGCTCTGTATTTTTCTTATTTTCTTATTATTTTTCTTATTTTTCTTGCAGCATCTGGTTTTCCCATGATTCCTCATTTCTGTCCATGCTGTACTTGACTTTTTTCTGGAACTTGCTACTGCAGTGCTTGTGTCTGGGGCCAGTTTTCATGCCTGTGTTTCTCTGGGTGTATCATTTTACAGAAGAGCATTTCACATGTTTTCAGGAATGCTAGGAATATATAATCTGTACTCAATGTCTGACCTGTACTTTAGCATTTCAATGCATTGTCAGTGTTTTACAAACACAGGATTGCTTTTATTTTGTACTAGTTGTACTTAAACTTTCTTTATATCATAAATGAAATATTTCAACTTGGGTAAGTTTTGTTCTGTTAAAGACTGAAGAAGTAGAAGCTGTTTTGCAATAAATACTATCCCAGTGGAAAACATACAATATGAGGTAAACTTTGCTGTAAGCTGTCCTCTTACCCGAAGAACATAGAGAGTCATGGATATACAACAGATTTTTTGACAGCAGCTGGATATTCACACAGGGATCCTGTCAAACACCTCTTACAGGAAAGACTTGACCACTTCCGTGACTTTTGTTACAAAGGTGCTGTGTGTCGGGCTGTGCTTTGGAAACATCTGAAAACAGAAACTAGTTTGTGGTCTGTCACTTGGGAAAGGTCGTCCCCTCCTCACAGTCCTCACCTTGAAGGCTGCCTTGATTCTCAGCTGTGCTGAGAAGTTGGGAGCAGGGAAAAATGCAGACAGAAGTGAGATGTTGTGTTAGAATTCCTCCTGATGATGTTTAACAGAAATACAAGTTATTTCCTTTCCTATGTGGAGCATGAGTGTAAGGTAGAAATTTTGTTGCTGTAAACTCTTGTTATTGTTTGCTGCAGTTTCTAGATACATTGCTTTCTCTGCAATGACCTCATGGTTATTTCTTCGTATCTTAGCACAGAGCTGTCCAGACGCTGCAGTACACCTTCCAGCGCATTGCTCTACCACCTGCCTCAGCTGAAAACCATCCAACTTCTTTAGTTAGAGATTGGCTTAGGTTTTAAAGAGTAAAAAATTTTAATATTCTTTCCAAAATATGATTAGTTATATTAACCCGTCCAAAGGAAGATATCAGCTTCTTTGTGAGAAGAGGAATGAAGACCATTAAGAAAAAAGACCCCTGATGGAGAGCAATCAGCACCAGCAGAACAAACCAGTGAACCAATCTTTGCAGGGGTAATTTACACTTATGATTTGAGATCTTGGGGAAGGGAGGATTTTCCTGTTAAATACAGCAAGGGTGTTTTTTTTGACAACATTCAGGCTTTTTTTTCTTTTTTCTTTTTTTTTTTTTTTAAAAATTATATTGTGGAAAGCTGCCTTGGCTACCCATTCTCCTTAACTGAGAAGCCTTGGGATGAAGAAAATGTGTGAAAAGGCAGTTCCTGAGAGGAGATTGTTTCAGTGTATGCTCTTGCGTGTGTGTTTCTGTATATTTGGTAAGAAAAAGGAGTCATAAATTGAGATTCCTTCTTCTGAAATAAGGAAGATGCCTGTGAATACTCAAGGCTGTTGTACTCCTGAACTGCAACACTAACAGGGTTTCTGTGAAAGGTGGCCCGGTAGACCACAAGAGACAGAGCTGGGAGAACAGAAGGGTTGAAATGATGTGGCTGGGGGAACACTGGCAACCAGGCAAAAAAAGTAACCTTGGCTTGCCTATTCACAATCAGGCATGTTTGCAGGACTGGGAGATATGTTCTGGGATGGGAATTTTGCCCTCTGTGGACAAATTGGTTTGTTCAAATCAATATATTTTGTTCATTCTTTTCCTATTAAAAATAAAATCCTTTTTTTTGCTTTTATGTTGGAGTCTCCTTAACTCTGTTGTTGTGTGGAGAAGAGCTACCCCCCCATATTACACTGTCTGTGGTGTAATTTACACACTGGGAAACATCCCGTTTTCTGTGCTGGCATCTTTACCCACTGTTAGTTACATAATTTAATAAGGACCCCTCAAAGCTGATTCTAATCCTTGTTGCTGCCAGCCCGTGATTGGCAGAAGGCCTACATTTACAGCACTGGTTATTTGTGATGTTCAAATGAATATCTAATCCCTTCTCATTCATTTCATTAGTGTTTAAATTCTTGTCCTTTGCAACCTGCTGTGTCAATAACATTCAACAGCTAATTACAGGTCATGTTTTAAAAGTATTTATTTTAAATGGTTTTGTGAGCTATTGATTTCAATATAAGAGCATAATATACTTGCCCATTCACCTAACTTGGGCAAGGCTGTCCCTGAAGTTCCTCATGGCATCTGTTTGTGATGAATCTAAATTGCTTTTTCTTACCTGGTGTTTCAAAGAAGTCTCATGTCTCTCTGTTTCCAGACACCTGAAAAGCATAGAAACTCATATGAGCCATGAGGGCAGTGCACTGTTAACCTTCTACCATTTAAGAAATTGACATTTGATTCCTCTTCTTTTGTCTTCTTTCTTGACCCATGATAACAAAATATTGCATCTCACAACCAAGAGGCTTATGTTTTTCATACATCTTGTGTGGAACTCAGACCAGAGATCCTTCTAAAAGCTGAATAATCTGTTGACCTGTCCTTGTTTGTGCTAATGTCTGTTAATAATTACAAAAGATCCAAGGGAAAGTTTGAGAGTGGTTTCTTTAAAAGCTTGTGTTTATATCAATCCCTTCAGCGTGGATATGAATCTCTGGTAATAATATGACACCCTCATGAGCTTTATGATACAGCTGGTATCACATGTGAAAGACACTTTGGTCTCATTTCTGACAGCTTAAGAAAAGTACTGTTTATGTTACTTCTGCCCAGATGAATGGTAACTCAGAGACTAACAGTGATCTCCCAGTTTCTCTTGCATCAGCTTGCTGACACCGTAGAACTGCTGGGGAAGCCACTTGGCAAAGTAACTTTGTTTTAATACTGTCAGGCAGCTTATATCAGTAAACTATCAAATATAACTTAAAAAAGGGAGACAGAAGCTAAATTAGAGAGGTTGTTTTTTTTTTTAATTGTAACAGCAAAATCATTATGAACTTCTTAATGCTTTAAGATACATGAAATTAAAACTTAGAGTAATACATTTAAATGGTTAAAGTGTGTGTGTGTGAGAAGAAACAATCAAGTTGATAACATAGTATGAAATGGCAGAAAAATGCTGTTCAGTGGATAAATTAAACCTTTCAGCCATGAGGCCAGAATAAGAAAGATATCCACAGTGAAAGCAAAGAGGAGAAGAGGTGTTAAGATGAAGTTTAAAAATACAGTGATAATGACAGACCGTTATTTTCTGAGACAGTAGTGATTCTTATCACAACAGGTCAGGGGTTATATGCAGGCAGAAAACCAAGAATGTAGCTGGGAGCCATGAGAAGGTAATTGAAAATTATATCCTGAATTGAGAAAGAGAAGTCTGCCTTTGTGCATGCAGAAATGTGCTGGCATGCACATGGAAATGTAAGAGAACCATTTTCCAGGCAGCTGGATTTAGAAACGGCAAGCTTTTATAACTGAAAAAAGGTAGAAATGACTTTTTCAGCCAAGGATGGAGTAATTGTTTTCATACTTCATGAAAAGAATGAGGTAGTAGGCAGGATTACACTTTTTTTGCTGGGTATGGGAATACCATGAAACTTTAGGCTGAAAGTTGATGGGAAGGATATGCACAACTCAGGATGCTGGGAATTTGGAGGAGAATTGCCATGCTTGCCTGAACAAAAAATGCTTTAGGAGATTCACCTGAGAGATAGGAACAGACTACAGGCTTAATTCTGTTGGTGGCAGCATTTTTCCTTTTTAAAACTGCTTCAGATATACCTGTTGTATACAACAATCCTTTGTATTCTCTGGTACAGAGCAATGCAAAGTAGAATTGCATTGATTTGGTCCCAGCTGGGACTAGATGTGGGAGTATGATGTAATTCTTTGAGATGGATGTAAGAGAATATTTGTCTCTCTACTGACTTAATGAGAGGTCATCTATTCAGTTTGCAAGACTTCAGTTACCCTTATTACTCTCACTTCTTCTGATGGCTGAGCCTTTTCCTGTTTGGCCTGATCAATTAATCCAGTCAAAACATTCTAGTGTAAGTGGTGGTTAATGCTGGACAACCACACAGAAACTGTGAAGTATTAGTATGATTTCAGCATTGCTTAACTTTGTACAAAACACGCCCATAAAGATTTGAAGGAGAGTTAATCTAAGGTAAATTTAATAATGACTGAGGACAGAGCACGTTATATCTCCATTATCTTCTGGGAGGATGGTTTTAATAACGAAAGATATCTAAATGCCAAATAAAGCAGATTTTATTTTACCTTAGATAAAAAATTACTTTTTTTCTTAACTTGCCCCAAACTGAAAACAGACACCAAAAGCAATAGTTGCTGAAATGTTTTGGTATCCAATTTTTTGGTGTGCACCTGCACAAGTTCCTATGCAGCTTAAACCCCTTAATCCATTCATTTCTTCTATTTGGGTTATTTGCAGTTCACAAACACATCCTCCTTATTTTTTAAAAATAGAGTTGGGCAGAAAAGTAGACCAACATGTACGTATTTCAGCAATTAAATCCTTTTCCAGAGGTAGAGGTCACTTGCAGCTCCCAGAGAGTTCTTTGAATAGCATGTCACTGAGCAATTAAAAATACTTTGTTTAGGTGCCTTTCAAACCAAAAGAATTGCTTAGTTGTAGGCAATCCACTCCTAAAAAGGTGAAGTTTGTTTGCCAAAGGCATGGTTTTAAGCCAGTTTGCAGATACTTCTAATGAAAAAAAAAACCACCCTGAAACAGTGATATCCACCCCAGTCCAGTGTATTTGATAGATATTTGGGACTGGAATTGATAAAGGAGACGACTCCTATACATTTGAGAAGGATACTGTCCCCATTTTCTTTAGAGTTGTCTGTATATCTTCTAATTAGAACAAAGATGGGAATCCAAAACCCTGCATCTTAGAACGCTGTCCCAAATACTGGATCATGCAACATTTTTGTGGGGTATCTCTTGCTGTCCTTCTCAATGTTTCGTGTTACATAAAATATTCATTGCAATGGAGGGAAATGAGTTTGTCTGCTTGTACCCTTCTTACTGACAGGGAGGATGTTCAGGTTGCAGTTTTTCCACTAATGCATAGATATTAATGCAAGCTCCAGCAGAGATGCCATGTGTTGTAGCTGGGTATTTGGGACATTCTCCCATCTTACAGCCACTTAAAACCAAATCTTCTGATCACGAGACAATGGGAATATCTAAATTCATACCTCATATATTGGTTCTGCTACGATTTTTTAACTGGAAGAGAAAACTTTTTATGTCTAGCTTTTCAAGTGTTTGTTTCCTTTGTTTTGATTTAAAATACTGCCTTTTCAGCTTAAAACTTTCTTTTCTACCATCAAAGAAGAGGAAGAAGAAATTGTGTTAAGCCCCCAAAAGTATTTTTTTTCAATTTAGCTGCAATCTTGAAGAATAGTCCTGGTTGCAATCTTCTGACTGTTATCTCTCTTTTTGTATCACTGTGTTTCTCAGTTATTCTGTTACCTAGTAAAACAAAAAATGTGAAGATTTGAAAACAAATTTGCAATTGTTACAGATAGTAAATGAAGGACTGTCATTGCCTGAAGTGGTTGCAGCCGGCTAGAATTTCTAGTAATCTGTGAACGTACTCTGAATGTGACATCCCCAAGGCAATCAAGCATAGCATTTTTGGCTCAATAAACTTAGAGTAACTGAACTTGGATTAAAAAGGTAGCTACACTTTTAAATAATTTACTTTAACAAGTGTCACGGTACTCAATGGGGCAGAATATTATACCATGAATTGTTAGAATTGACACCTGGCAAACAGCATTTAAGGATATATTTTCTAATTGAAGCATATACTTTCTAATTGCAGAAAAATGGCACTAGCTTGAACTGAGCTGGCTGGTCAGGCATTCACTGAAATGTGTTTGGAGTTCTTGTCTCTCCTCAATTCAGTGAGCATAGCATAGTGTGCAAACAGAAAGACATATTTTCTTTCATGTAGAGTGGTCAGGGAAGGACATGGACTTGCCTGTAAAATGGTGTATTGCTTATGATATTCTATGGCCACCTTCCTCAATAGTCTATTCAACTGAGTAGTCTTCATTTTCACCTAATCTATTCTATGAACAAGTGAAATTAAAATGACATTATGAATAGGTGAAATTAAAATGGCATTATTTTAAACCAACTTAAATAAAATCCCATTTTTATGTGCAGTAGTTAGCCTTTCTCAAGTTTTTTAAAGGTTTAAGTTAGGTAAACTTGCATCCTGGCTTACCTTAGGAAAACTAGAGGAGGTCTTCATATCAGTCAGTTTCAATAGTTGTTCAAACATTAATTTCTACAATGACTAGTGCATCTTAGAGATGGGGAAACAGATATGGAGAAATTTAGTGACTAATCCAATTTGCCAAAATACTTAACATGGAATGCCTGATTTCAAGTTCGGAATTGTAGGCAATACTTCTCCAGGCTTTCAAGCAGAGAAGATGAGAGAGAATCATCGGACCGAGAAGAGTACAGATATATTAATATGAATCCTGTGTTTCTTCAGAGCAGGCTGTCACAGAATATACATTAAAAAAAATTAACTGTGCCATCAGCACCTGATAATTTTTTTTTGTAAGAATGACTACTTTTATTACATGGGAAAAAAAAGTACATCTTGTAACTAATATGGAAGATACTTTTTAAAAAAAAATAGATAAAAAGATTGCTGAAACAGTAATCTCCAGCCATTAGCACTTCAGTTATTGCCATCAAAAATTAATTTACAGATCTTCTGGCAGCTGCTTACCAAGAGACTGTCGTGAGACAAAGCTGGGCCAGAAGAGGTTTTGCTCATCATGCAGTCAGTGTAATTAGTTTAAGAACAACCTCTCCCTTGTGTACCTGAAACAGTGTTATCAGGTAACAGGCCCAGCTACATAGACACCAGCCAATTAGAACTGGGTGGGTCAGCAAGGTAAAGCATTTTGTTGATGAAGTAGATTGTTTTAATATGCTAATCAGTACGTTAAAGAAGGTTACAATAAATCTTCAGAGAGTGAAAAAATGAAGTATTTGTTTTCATGTATGTGCTAATGATGCTATACAAAAAGCTACAGTGAATTTTTACCCCATAGCAGTTTATCTTTTCATTTTGTGGTAAGGATAAAAAGTTGTCATATGTTTTTTACTTCTTTCTGTGTAGTTGTTAAAGGGAAAAGCTATGAAACATGTCAAATTATCTGAATGGAAGCATTCCTGAGTTTGATATAAGATTTCTGTTCCTACATGCTGCATTTTATACTTATTGTCATTGTGTGGGGCTTTTTTTTTTTTCTGCCTTGAGAAAGTGCCACTAGATGGAGCAAGTGTTGTTTAAAAAAAGGAAAAAAAAGAAGAAAAAAAAAACAATTTGAGAATACCAAAATCCTCTACTAAAGCCTGAGAAGACACAGATCATTTAGAGATGCAACATCTTTGTTATGAAAAGTTATGTGCTAAACTATGGAAGCTTAATGTGGTTGAAAGCTCTCTAATCAAGAAAATCCTTTTCACTTTTTGACAAATATCTTAATAAAAATTGTGCTTAATATAAGGGGTTGGTGGAGAGAAAAGACAACTGAAAAAGCAATTATTTAAAATTCCTTGTAGAATCCATTACATATCTAAGATAATTGGGATGCCATCATTAAATATTTTTAGATAATGAGAAGCAGAATGGGCTTATTAGAACATTTCTCACTGTATTAAGTAAATGTTTTATCAATAGCTTTAAACTTGGGCACAGAAATTAAAGTTGGCCTTGGAGCGTAAAACTTGCCTGCAGGATATAGGAATGGTGGGCTCACTTCAGGGTGATGTGGGGCTTTGTACTGTCTCACAGAGCTGCTCCAGAGCAGCATCCCCTCTCTAGCTGGTGAATGTCAACAGAGGCTCAGGAGGTGAATGTTACAGCTCTTGTTAGTCAGAGGTGAGATTAATTTGGTAGAGTCTGTGTTGATATATTTGAAAGTCTCAAATAGCATCTGATATCACTATGACTTAGGAAAGCCCGGACTACTTTTTTCCAGCTCTCTCAAACAGATTTATTTTAGTGTGCTATATTTAATGTAGAATGGAGGGTTATAATGTTTCTTAAGATGGTTGTCTTTACCTGGAATTAGAAGCAGTTGGGAAAAAAATCCATGAAGATGTTCTGGATTGGGTTATAAAGCAGTTTACTGACAGAGTTATGCAATTCTCCTGTAGATGACATCCCAGTGTTTGAAAGACAACATAATTTGCACCCTTGTGACTGATCCATTCCTATTTAAATTACAGTTTTGGGGACTTAAAGGATAACATGGGTTTGCAGACATTTTGACTGAATTAAACTTCAGTAACTTGACTGGTGTCTCCTAATCAGCCAGTGGAGAGTTTTCATCCCATGCCTGTCTGTCATCTCTGACTTATTGCACCACACTAATCTAGTCTTCGACTTCTCCGGATTTGCAGCAAAGTGTTTTGTTACTTTTTAGAATATGTATTTAATGTTTCTAAATGTTGTGCTTTCAAAAATTCCTGCTCTCTTCCTCTTTTAGTACAACTTAGGTGATTAGGGTGCACCTTTATTTTCAGTGGACTACATGGATGCTCTTTAAAAAGTATGTGAAAGACAGAAACATGCTGGAAGTACAGATGTAAAACAGGCAGTGGCAATGCAAGCCTGCCCATGCAGTTCAATTGATATATAGCAACATTGATCCAAAAAGACTTTCTCCAGGGACAAGGATTAGTAGTTATGCTTGACTAAGACATGGTCTTTTTGCTCAGGCTGCCAGCAAGGGCACCAATTAGTGTCAGTTGCGATGGTGATTTTTTTGATATCTTGACCGTTAGGAAAATTCTGTAGTGTGTCTACCTAGTCATGCTGAGTACACTTCATAGCATAAAAATAATTTTGTGTGATCTCTTTTGGTGTGTTGGGTTTGTTTAAGGAGAAGCAATAGAGGTTTGGGGAGTTTTTGTACGAGGGCATAAAAGATTTTTGGTACATACACTCTCCATTTCATTAAAACAAGTAATTTATGATCTGTTTTTTTTTTTCCATACAGATCCTTAATTTTTGCTTAGGTCATATTTTCTGTGATGAACACTATTTCTTTAAAGAACCAAATGTAGGAAGATCTAATGAAAATAACAGAACTACTAAAGGCTGAGGATTTCTTTTATAAGCTCTGTAAATAACAGAAAGAAACTTCAAAATTGTGAGTTACCTGCCTCTGTTTCTAAACCATAATGAATAATAATAGAAGTAATATGGTTAGGATTTTCAAGGAACCAGTTTTAGATTATTTGTTCTCAGGATGGGTAAATAAATGATGAACTTGGAGGCAGAAGTTAAATGCAGGTTAATGTAAGAATGAGCAGGCAGATAAAGGAACAGATTGAAGATTGGATTTGTTGAGCTGACATTGGCCCAGTTACTACTTTTTCTAAAGCTTTTAGGGAGGGAGATTCTTGCACTGGGTATATACAACTTAAGTATTAGCTGCTGCAATGTCTACTGGATGGTTTTTGGGTTTTGGTTGGAGGAAGTTGTTTTCTCCAGTCTGCCTTACTGTGTCATGGTTCTGTTAGATACAGGGGAGACTGCTCATGGGAGGATATCAAACCTCCATAGAAAAGGATACGTCACTTCAGGATTAAATCTTTGTACTGTGTTGATGTGAGAGGAGGGGTCCTTTTAGGGTAAGCTTCAAATCAAGCAAATAGAACATTTAGCAGTTGCACTAGAACAAATCATGTTCCTTTGTGATTTACGTAATCTAAAAATCCTTAAGTCTGTCTTTCTTTCCCATCCACAGAATAAAGTCCGTCAGAGACCGACAGTGGAAACTCTTATCATATTACTTGCAATGTAAACCCATGTTTAATGATGACTTTGTCACCTATTTACTGTCTAAAAACTCCTCTTCTGCTGGAGCTTCAGTGACCTGGGTCTTTGTCCCAGGAAGCTTGAAGACATGCTACAAAATTGTGTAAAAACTTAAGAAAGTGTTGTTGCCGACTGGCTGAAATATGTGCATGCTGATTTTTGTTTTCCTCCATTCATAAGAGATTAGCTTCTCTTACGCTGCTTCTGATTTTCCATTAGAAGAGCTGATAATTAATACAAGGTCTATGATTGAGAGATGTTTCTGGGCACATCAGCACTCCATTTAGAGATGGAAAAAGAGAGGATGCTATAAATGTATATGAGGGATTTCTTTCTTTATTCCCAGGATATGGCAGTAACCAAAATACCAGCTTCCCTCTCTTAGCGACACTTATCGCTTGGATGCAAGTCTGGCAATTGTGATTCACCTATTTGTCACCTTCATATTGGACAATTGCAATGCATCCTACTACTTGCAGTTCACCTGGAAGGCAAGTCCAAAACAGATGGTTTAGTATGCAATAGTCTTCCTTTTTAGAAGGACAGAGATATGAATCCACATTTAAGGTGTTCTGGTCATATATCCACTGTCAGTTCAATTATGGATCCATTGAACTTTCTTTGAATTGTTGTCACCATTGGAGTCTTCAGGAGAAATGACTGTTTCTTGAAAGGGAGATACAATATTTGTGTTCTTATTCTTCAACAAAGGGTTGTATATGCAAACATGATGCTGTGGAATAGCTAAAGTGTACATACAGTGTATTAACCAGTCAGGTAACTGCCTACGTGCACTCTGAATTCTTTGTAAATGCTGGGTAGTTCAGCCACAGAAACTTTGCTTTCATTGACTGTGGCGCTCTTTCTATGCCATCCAGGAGTGTTTCTCTGAAAATGGCAAGTAGACAAGGGTTAGTGGAAAGGGAATAAATTTGGCCTGTTCTAAGGGACTACCTGTACACTAAGTTTTGGAACAGGATTATGATCATTGGTCAAAAGCAAAAAGTGATTACAAACAGACTCAGTTTCAAAGAGACCAAGAGAGAGGACTGAAAAAGAAACGACAAGAATGTAGCCTCAATACATCCTAACATTACTCTGTACCTCTTGGTAGTCAGTTCCATTTGGGCATCTATTCTGACTTGGTAGCCTTTTATAACAAATTTTCTTTCACTTTGTAAATGCATTGGTCAGTCATGTGTTTGCTTCTTGTTACCTAAAGAAATTCTCAGCTCACAGAAATATAAAGTAGTCTTGAAGACAATATGTGAAATATAACCCTTCTTCATCGCCTTTTCCCATTCAGAAAACCAGAAAGTTTATGAAAAGACAGGTCTTCTGCAACGGCCCAGTAACAGTGATCTGATGACAACTTCCTTTCTCAGTGATGAATGAAGAGATGGGTGTGGAGGGATCTTCTGTTTGTCAGAGTTGTGCTGTGGGTTGGTGGGTACAGTTGTTGTAGACCCAGCTCATAGCTCTTAGGAATTGAGGTGTTACACAGGGCTTAGATCCAGCTTCATTTCTGTTGACAGGTCAATCTACCATTTCATATTTGTAAAGGTATAAAACAAGTTGGGTAAAGTAATGCCTAGTTTCCTGCTGAAATATTACTAGCTACATTTTTGAAACTAGATGCATTCTTGCACTGCTTTTAAGTAAGCTGAGTACTGAAACTCTTACCCACTAAAAAAAATCAAATCAAGAATAAGTGAAAATAATATGTACTGCAAGCCATGTATCTTAAAACACTTAGAATAGAACCAACAATGGCCTTCTGTTCTGAAAGGTATGTCACCAGTATTGACATATCTTGACAAAGATGCCCTTTGTTTCTGAGGAAGAAAAAGTGTTATGTGAATAACTAACCTCTGTGATAAAGCAATGCACAATGTCACTGCACAGCAAGGCTTCCAGTCAGCTTTAGCACCAGACCTTTAAGTGTAACTTCTGGTACAGTAATCTCTCCTTTTAGTAAGAGGGAATCTAAAAGCAGTTTTAAGTATAATGACTCATCCCATCTTCTCATTTGTCATCACAGGTTTTGCTTTGATATTGTAAAGCCTTCTTACCATTTTATCCATAACACCTAATCTAGAGATGTTTTCCCTGATAAGTGCGTTCCCAGCTTCAGTATCTCCTTGCTGGGCTGATGATAGTGTTGATCAGCTGCTTCAGCCTACATTGTTTTTTCTCCTTTTTCCTCTCCTATACAGTCTAACTATACGTGTAGAAAACTTTCCATGGCATCTTTGTCTTCTTTTCCTCTAAGCATGTCAAATGCTCCCCATGGGAGCTTCTTTAGTTCCCTTGACAAGAGTTCTGTGTTTTTAAGTCCCTTGAGGGCTCTCTTATCAAATAAAGAGATCACTGTTAAAAGATTCACTTATTTTCTCCATAAGCTTGTTATCTGGATGAACATAAATACTAGAGAACCAAGCTGTTCTCTTAGTGTTACTGTCTCTGGACTAAAAAGGTAACCTATACACTGCTTCACCTCTGCATAGTTCCTTGACCTGCTGTTTGTTGTTGTAAATGGAAAATTCTGCAGTTAAAGTATTTAAAAAAAAAAAAAAATCTTGTCTAAGTATACTGTGATCTGACCAAAATCTCACCGGAATCAGTGGGACGTTTTCCATGAACTTCAGCGTGCGTTGAATCAGATCCCAGATGAACTTTTTTTTTTTTCTTGCCTTTAATACTGTGAGTACTCAATTATGCCTCTCCTAATGCTGAGCCATGCAGCGAAGGGGAAGAATTTACACTGCTGGAGCCCTGGTTCCTGGCAACCATATGTCTTTCAAAGGCAACGTTCCTCCATGGGGGAATGATGGAAAGATTCCCTCTGCCACACCTCTTTAATTACAAGAGCAAGCATCCTCCCACTGCAGTCCTTCCAGCATCTAGGAACAGTGCTTATAGCCTTCTCTGGTGCAGCCAGCAGTGCCAAAAATGATGAAAACCTTCCTTTCTGCCTTCCTGATCCAACACTCCCACCTCCCATGCAGCTGTTACTTATTATTGCAATGCACTCTTTAATTGAGGGTGCTCAGGACAATAAGCATTCCCATATGGCACTTGCAGCAGCTCTGAAACTAGACAGAGCTTTCGCTGCTGTTTCTCTTCAGTAAAAATATCTTTGCTTAAGGAGTGCTGGGTGTTGCTTACTCATTGGCTTTTTTTGGAAGGTGTACAGGCTGACTTTGTATAAATATACACACACACAAACACATATATAAAATGTTTTCTATACATATACGCACATATATCTATAATTACAAGTCCTTGTCATTTTCTTTTCAACTTAATAGCAATAAAGGCAGAATTTGAAAAAGAGCAATTTGTATTTGTACCTGTCAAAGTTGCTCTGCCTTTCAGGTGTTTTAGTCATCCTGAAGCACTGACATCTCAAATCCTGTTTTGACAACTGGAGAAACCATTTAATAAAAGCAGGCTATTGCCTGTAGCAAGGCTGTCAAAATCCAAGTTTCAGATGAAAGTCTAAACTGGGAACTAAGCACAGTAAATATGTGAGGAGTCATTCCACAAGTCTATCCTTTTCTTGCTCACCTGAGCAGGAAATTTCTCTTTATAGTTTTCATTGGGGTAATGGAATAATGATTTTTTTTTTTTCCGAGTACTCTGATGTTATGGGGAAAAACTGCCCCCGCCCGCCTCTGCCTCCAACCCATCCTATTTCATCAAAAATGCTTTAATGTTTCTGTAGCTGCCTTCAGATTTTAGGCTGGAAAAATAATTAGCATTTTAATTTTAAGAAACACAAGAAAAACAGGTTACCTAAGCACAGTATAATGTTTGCAGGTATTCCGTTTAACAGATGCAGGAAACAATGTGGTGAGTGTTCAAGAAGTTTGGGAAATGCTTTCCTGGAAACGCTGGAGGCATTGTATCGGTACGCTTTGCACTGTCTGGGGGAATGGTACCTTGGAAGGGTGTAGGGTACCCTGCTTGCAGTATCCACATTTGGAGAAGGCTCCTCAGCTCACAGCTCGTCCTCATAGAGTGCTTTGAGGAGTGGCCTTTGTGTGCACACCTAAAAGGCAGGGTAAGGTCATCCCTGCACCTACCGCACAGCCTGCCCAAGACGACCCACTGAATATGCCTTGCGGCAGCACAAGTACTTTTTGGGATTAATGTGTTGTGTAAAAGTCAGAGAATCGGTTTTAGTCAGATGGTGAATCTGAAATACAGCAGCAGCTGCATGTACAATCAGAGGAAGAAAAATCTGTTTTGAAACAAAGCAATAAATGAAGCTTCTCTGACGGTATGAGTTTGTCCAAATGCCACAGTCTCAGGCAGAGGAGGTGTAAAGAGATGCTGATCTCTTCTGCGAGTGAACTTTGGGCACTAAAAAAGCACCATGTTGCTTTAGCTTGTCAGTGCCAGGGTTCTCTTCAAGACCACAAAATGGCTTAGTCAGGTAGTAATGTCTGGTAATAAAGACCCTATCTTGAATTCTGTCCTAAGGAGAGTCATTGAAAAGAGCTACTGGCTGCATTACTTACTTGATGGATTCATTATTGCTTGCTGTCAGAACAACATATTCTCAGTATATGAAGTAGAAGAAGAAAGATATTAGTAGAAACAAGAAAAAATTTCTAAACAATTTTCCACCCTCCTAATCTTTGGCTCAATCTAGATTCAAATCCGCCCAGGCAAAATTCAGAGCAGCTTGGCACTGCTGCTTTAAGATAAAGCAAAAAGAGCAGGCCCTGAGGAGCTGTAAGTTGCACCTGGGGGAGTAGTCTAATAAAAGGAGTGGAAGCCACATGCAGGGGTTGGAAATTACTTCAGAGCTCCTTTATGCTGGAGACATAGCAGTCTGTCCTCATACAGCGTTACTCTCTTTTTTTTTTTTTTTGTCCCTTGAGCAACAGAAGAAGGTGGAGCAAGGTGTCAGGAGCTAGCTCAGTGGTTAATTTCCAGTGCAGAATTCAGCTGGGAAACTACAGGCAGGAGGTAAACCCAAGAGCATTCCTCATGCTTAACTATTCATGATTGTAAATTCACAATAAAAATGCCACAGAGGTTTTCCCTCATAGATGGTGATTTATCACTCAACAATATTAAAAAATTATAATTGATGGACTGTTAGGAAACTGCACAGAAATAAAAGTTATCTTTCTCAACGTCTTCTGTGATAAAATGTGTTTGGCACTTTATACATTTCCTAAACTTAATTGCCATTTTACTCATGCTAGCGATCATCTCTATTACAGACATTATTAGTTGTCCTAAAACACAACTCTTAATGCTCCATCCTACTAAGCATCTGACATTTAGAAAGAGAGCTTTGGCAGTGCAGAGAGCAGGATACATGAGAAATCCTCACCAACTGTGGGTGGAACATAAAAAATAATTGTCAGCTTTCAGATAACTAGTTGATCATAGAATCATAGAATCATAGAAGTGTTAAGGTTGGAAAAGACCTCTAAGATCATCGAGTCCAACCATCAACCCAACACCACCATGCCCTCTAAACCATGCTCCTAATGAAAAATTTGAGACCACTGTGTGATTGTTTGACCATATTGCCAAGGGAGGAGGAGTGCATGTGCCACAGATAGAAAGGAAAGAACATTATTTCCCATTTATGACCCATACAAAGTGTGTGGGCCCGCAAAGGGTCTGGGCTGGTGGGCGCAGCACCTGCTACATGTTTTCTGTAGAGGGAAGAGAGTATGGAGACCTTTAGCTTCCCCCATCAATTTGTCCATCAACGGCTGTAGTAGGTTGGAATATTTATGAACAATTAAAGTCTGGGCACATCTCTGGAGCAGAGGAGGGCCATTGTGGGTTTCTCAGGCATAGTGTGTCCACACTCACCTGGAAGATATGCACTGCCCTTTATGTTTTCCTTTATAGGAATATTTACCTTTTAATATGGAAATCTTGTGGATGAGGCACCTCATGCAAAATGTGTCACTACAGACTCCTGTGGTCTGGAACAACTCGTAGTTTAACATGTTTATGGCAGAGGCATATACAAAGAAATCAGCTGTTCTGGCAGGGCTGCTCATTCTAGAATAGTCTAGCCTGCTGAGGAACATTTTTGTGGCATGGTAGGTACTGTTTGAATTAATCCTCTAAAGTCTTTATGGAGATCGAAGATAGGCAGGTTGGGTTAGAGATGGGACAGGGTCCTTGTTTCACTGGGGATTGTAATTTTCCCGGTGTTTTCTTTTATGCATTGATTTTGTTTAGTCATACTGGTTCCAAAAATGGGCCAAATTTCAACAGAATATTCTGAGCGGATGTGTAGTATGAGTGCAGAATCCATGTATAAACACACCTATCTGTTCAGTCATTCCCAGTCTGGGTTTTGTCTTTTTTGGTTTTACTCCTGAGTTTTTCTGGGTTATATGTGGACTCAAACTGGTAGAGTCAGAAATGTAGAGAGACCATCTTTTTAAATGAAGGCAACTGTGTAAAAAGAATTCTGTTCATTGTACTGGTGTAAGAGTTCAACGAATTATTTCAAATCATTTTCTTGACATGCAATTCATCCTGTGACTCACCGGTGTTAGGACAATGTTTTTAGTAGTAGGCTTTACTTTGGTCTTGCCTTATTGCAATTGTTTTTAATTTTAGAAAGGGATAACTAGATGTTAAAAAAAAAAAAAGAAGGTTCTTTTTGTATGTTTGTTGTTTTTTTTTTTAAATAAAGCTGTTATGTTCAAGGTACTGAAATCTGTGAAAACGTTTCAAGGTTTGAAAAGTCTAATGAGTATCACAAATATGTGCTATGCCTGAGATAGCACACCTCAGCTCTGTTATGGCTAGAGGTGCTCCCATTTGAAAATTCTTTTATTCAGGAAACTTATCATTAACTTAGTCACACAATCTGATTGGGAAAAAATGAAAGCAAACAACTTATATACCAAAAATTATTCATCCTAAATTCTCCTAAAACCACAAATTACAGTTCACTCAGGTTCTGTCCAGAAAGAAGCAATTCTAGATACAGGAACACTTGCGAGAGAAACTGAAGAGAGACCTTGTGGCAGTGAGAGGGAGAAAGAGTAGTTTTTGTTTGTGGCTGTGGTCTTTCCTTCAGGTGACCTTTCTTTCTTCTGAAACTGCTCTGCTTGAAAAGGTTTTGGATTGAACTTCTCTGACTACACTGCTGCCCACAGTCAGGAAAAGAAAAATTGACTGGACTGTTATGTCGGCTCAGTCTTCATTTGTGCTCACATCTCATTTCCTCTTCTCCTCATCTTGGACAGTTCTAGCAACTTCAGTTATATTTGCCTCCAGAGGTATTGCTACTGCTTTATTGGACAGGAATCCAAATGATTAGCTGTTCCAGGCAGAGATCATTGCACAAATTTGAGCTTTCCTGAAAAACAAACAAAGAAACAAGCAAAAAAATAAACAAAAACAATGTCCAATGTTTGTTCAACATGATTCTCAGGTATGTGCGATACGCAGGAATCAGAGTAATTCCCTGATATCTCTCTTTTCCCTGACTACTGTTTTTTTCTCAGGGAAACCTTTAAGCATGTTTTCTGGGATTGTTTTTCCAATTTGGGAGAGATGAGCAATTGCTACAGTGAGAAAGATATTTGGAACAGCCAGTTAAATGTTTTCATGTGTTAGAATGACTGCAAACGGATAGAGGTGAGAGGCTGATGGGTGCACAAATCCAAGTCTTTAACACTCATTCCCCTTTCGTAAATGTGTGCAGTCCCAAAGAAAGGAATTGTTTCTTTTCCACAGCCTAGGAAAAGACATTTTTTCTCCCTGTAACTCTGCAAGACTTGGGTTTGCTAAAGCTCTTGCTCCCTTTATTTAAACTCCGTTAAAGTAAGACAATGAGTATCATAACCTTAGTACTATATTGGTCAAGACCTGAGGCTAATAGTTAACCTGGATGTATTGTTTCAGCTAAAAGACTTTTCAGTCTTACTGGCTATCTTCCTTTAGGCAGTTTCTTTATTGAAATGTGTATGTTCAGCACTATTTTGTGCATTGAAATATTTTTTTTCCTAATTTAAAATGAATATTGATTTTTTCATATAAAAGGAAATGGTTTAAGCTGCAAGAACTAAACTTGACCTACTTTGGGTCATAGAAATTGTATAGGGAAGTCCTGCTGATTCCAAATAATATATCCACTTCATATATTGTAACTCTAAATATACATCAGTGATGGACATAAAGCAAGAGAAGACTGCCTTTTCTAAATTTACAGGAAAAGCTTTGTATTCCCTTCTCACCTATTCTGAAATTATTGATAAAAGAAAAATGTTATCAAACCCCATTTTTGGGACACAAAATGATCATTTAAATTCATACAGATAAAACTGCTCCATGACTCTAAGTGGATGCTTTGGAAGATAAATGGCATGTATTTTGAATGTGAAGTATCTCATTTTGTCCCCCTGATCAAGGTCATCACATTCACTATTTTCAGGCTGGGTAAATATAGTCATATTTATTTTTAAGGCCTCTTAAAAAAAAAGAACATTAAAAAAAAGACTCTTCCCCCAAAATAAGTCTACTATCTGTTTTGTTTTAAACTGACACAAACATGAGTTTTGCTGCATGTGTACAACCTGGAAACATAGTCTTTGGTGTGTCTTCTTTTAGTGCTGAGGTAATGGTTATTGTTACTGCTGCAAAGATGTGCTGTTGTTGTAAGGTGATAACGGAATTTGAAACTCCTTTTGGGAAAGATTATATTAGTCTCAGATTTATTTCAAGCATGAAGATGACAAAAAAAAAAATTGTAAGGGGTAGAATAAGATTTAGAAATACCTGGAAATTTGTGAAGTGGAAGAAAAAAAAAGATGAATGGTAAACAACAGGACTGGAAAACAGTGTCTGGTTGCATTCTTGAGTAGAAGCCGACCATTTCTAAAACTGCTTGAAATGTTCACTGTGACTTTGTGGCAATTAGTTTTAGATCTTTGTTTCTGCTTCTCTTAGGGCATTTTGTATGTTTATATAGATTTCCACCTCGTGCACTTAGCATCTGACAAGATAAATACACTTTATGCAACCTCATGATTATTTTTGCTTGCTAAACAAAGAGGAAGGTAAGAAAAATGTATTTCAAAGTTACACAATTATTTTTTTTTAGCAAGAGTGCTCTGTGGCATATTAAAGGGCTTCAGAGAAGAAGCAAACCAAAGACTTGCTGGCTGCATTGCAAGAAAACCTCCAATGTCTACAGCTATTAGGTCTGACATCCAACCAAAGCAGTGAATGCACCATTACATCCAGACAGATCACCACTGCCTCTAGGAGACTTGTAAATGCGTGCAAGTTGTTCACTTTAGCTTAAGGGGAGGATCTTGGTTTGAAAAGCAGTTACTTGCCAAAAAATGCTGGAAAAATCTTTTTCAAATTTAGCTACCAGTTTGTTTTTCCTTTTTTTTTTTTAAAAAAAAAAACTTCTCAGTTACTTATGTTTCATTATTTGCTTGACTTCTTTGTTTAATTCTTCTGGGCCAGGGATTGTGAGCCAGCCACTCTGAAAAAATGCCCACAGAGTCAAGTTACACACTGGGAATTTTACTGGCACACTCTGAGTTTTCCAAGTAATACAAAAGGGCTATTAGTGAAATTGCTATTCAAACCAAGTTAATTGTCCTGCTATTTGACTGGAGGACTAGGTTACTCTCTGATGGTACACTGAGATGACTTCCTGATGACTCCATCACAGCTACAGAAACATTCAAAATCCAGACATAAATAAAGGTTAGAAAGAGGCAACTCCTTAGAAAACTTCATGCCTGAGAAATGGAGGTCATGATATAGCAAAGAGAGTGTTTATACAGCCTTGATGTTAATGGGCATTATACTTAAAAGTATGTGTCTAAATATTTTTGTTAACCGAGACCTCTTATTTCAAAGTTTTATATGTATTTCTGCTGGTCAAAATATATAATGCTGTGTACAGAAGGGGTTAATCTTCAAACATTTTTGTTTCATGCTGTCTAGTAGAAATAGGCCTAATAAATTGCAAGAAGAAATGTAGTACATTTATTGTATGTGTTAGCGTGAAAGTCTGTGGGTCTCTCAGTGGAGCTCCAGATTGATCTGCAGAGTACCTAAGTCTGCGATGATCCATACAGTGTCAATACTTGCCTTCTGGTATTTTTCATGGTTAGTCCTCATGTCTAAAATAGGTTTTGGTCTTCCTTCTTTCTTTCTCTTTCAAAGGGAAAATAATCACATTAATAAAAACTCACTGGATATCAACATAGAAGGAGAAACTTTTGATGAGTGTGAGAGCAAATGTGAGCTTGACACTTGGTCAGAGAGTTGATATAATTCTTGGTGGCAGTGGATATTGACGAAAAATCTTGGCCTTATAAAATTAAACGGTGAATTAGCAAACTTTTCATTGGAAGCATATGAAGTCAAATTGGTAGATAGACAAACATATTGAAATCAAGCATGTGGAAAGGCAGGATTGACTCTTGATGTCTCTGGGTTTGTGTTTAGATATGGTTATTTCTGTATTTGAATGCAGCTGCTGCTGCAAAGGCCATTCACACTGCTGCGTGATGAAACACTGTGTTGGAAGTCAGTGAAGAAGCCAGTTATAATAGAATTTATTGTTATAAGCTGCATGGTAATGACAGTTGTTATCACCATTGCATGGAAATAGTATTATGGCTGTATAACTTAACAGCAATATTCTATTCAAAGGTATTTTGCCACTGCTATTGAAATTATCTTGTGTCGTCCTTCCAGAATTAACTTGAGCTACTATATCCAGTTCTAACGCATCAACAAGATTGTTGGAATGGCAGCTGCCTAGTTGGAGAAATGATCCAAAACACATCTGTTTTAGACATGAGAGAAGCTGTCCTAGCTTGGTCATATTAAGATTCCTTCAGTGTTGTGCTACACTCTTTAAACAGCTAGACATACTTCTAAGTCATAGCGTTAATAGCCTAAATCAACTAACCAAGGCTTCCCAAGTCCCAGTAACATGCTGCGTGGTGTGTGTTATAAAGTCCTGTGGAATACAACAGTAGTAAATCACATGGAGATGAAGAGATGAAAAGAAAATCATGAACTGTGACAACTGCCCAGTGAGCCCTGGATTTTAAAATCTTTACCTTTGGACGTTGTCCCAATAAGAAGCTCTCAAAGTGTTTTCCCTGCTGTTCTTAGAAAAGACAAGACGAACAAAGAAGAATTACCTGCCAAGAGACAGCGACTACAACCATTTCTGACTACTTTAACACAACAGCTGAGCAAAATGTTTATCAGAGGACTTCAAAACATGCAAGTGCACAGGACATAAAAAGCAGTTCAGCTTATGCTTTGATGAATTATTTAGCCTGTTTCCTCCTCCAGTGAATGCTGCAATTTCTTTGAAAGATCTCTTACGCAGTGGTTTAAAAGTGCATATACTGTAACCATGTCTTTATAATATGCTCTGAATAATTGCATTTCATATGCTTTCCATGTTATTTTGTGTTCTTAACTAGGATACTAAATACATGTTTGACTGAGATTCTTCATTAGGATTTGCTGGCATCACTTCTCTTCCTTGACACCCATTATTAGCTTGGCATCATCTGATTTGGCACAATAAAGTTACTTTAATCTGATATCAATAAACTAAATTCAAAATAACTCCATGCTGTGGCCCAGCTGTGGAAATTTCCCTTGTGACCCTTCCTCACTAGGCAGGACATTATTATCAGCATAAAATTGACTACATTTATTTGTGTGATTGTTAGCAATGAATTTGATTACTTACTTTATAATAGTTCTTCTACACTTGTTGAGTGCCTAAGTGAAAGGATAGCATTTCCAGTTGTTATGATGTTGTTATAAACCGAAGTAGTACTGCTAGCAACTTAGAAATAGCACACTTTATCTCAGGGGAAACAAGTGGAAAAATACTCTATGTAGAATATTTCATATAGGTATACATAGAAACACTTTGATAAAGGATGATTTATTCAGCCTTCTGTCTGTCTTACTTCGCAGCTAACCTAGCTATCATGGATCCAGAAACTTAATTATTGCAAATTTTAGAGTGTTCATCAAGCCTCCTGGTTAATATAAATAAGGCCAAACATAAATATTGTATACAATTGGATTTGAGGTTTGGATTCAGATCTTAGTCTTTTGATTTGTTTCAAAATATTCTCCCATCACGAGCCTGATAGTGGTTTTTTTCCCAATAGTAAAAGAAATACAGAAATGAGAACAGTGATCTGTCTAGACTAGTAGTCTTCCTTTTGTATACTGTCCTTGTGTGTTTTGAAACTAATGAAACTGTTGAATTTCTTACTGAGTTATAAGCTATGGTAGTAATGTTAATTATTGATACGTATGCTCACTGACTAACACAGTGGGATTCTTCCCTGTGTTAATGGCCACCATGCATGATTATCCTACAAATAATAATTCTTTCCAGCTTCAATTGGAAGAAAAGTCCTTTAGAAAGCCAGTGTTAACAACTTTTCAAAAAAATACAAATTCTAATAAAATATGTACTTCCTGACATGGGTCATTTTATTTGAAGCTTCTGTCTTAAAGATGAGGGTTGGCTCTATCAAAAATAAGCAGGTCAGCTGAACAAGCATATGCTTTTGACTATCAGTGTGGTAAATATATATTGGATTTCCTTTTCCCATGACCATCGGACAGTTTATTATTAGACAGTGTCACATTGCACTGGAATTGATGGCTGCTTTTCTCTCTATTGTACTTCTCAGTTTCTTGAATACATTGCTCTGAGATTTCAGAAGTTCAAGAACAAAGTAGAACATCTGTACATAAATGCCAGAACCTTCTTAGTTTTCCTGTAGTGAACGGATGCATTCTTTTCCTAGTAAATACTTTAAGCTTAGTGTCTTTCTTTTTTTTGAATAATTGATCAAAAGATTTAGGAAATCAGATTACTATATATATGTGTATATATATGTATTTACTTATTATATAGAGTTCACTTACTGTTAGTCTCATTTTATATCTGTTAGAATTTTGCAGAGGCAAGTGCCTTTTGCCACTTACTGTATCTGCACGTTTTCTACTGCAGATTCTGTTCTTTGACATCTTTAGTTTTACTAAGCAAGACCATATTTTAAAATGCCAAAAATGTAAAGACAAAGTGTATGGTGATTTATTTAATGTTTATAAAGACTGACAAGACACACAAAAATCAATAGTCAATTCAATAATCCCTGAGTGACACTAATAAATGCTCATGCTGAAGTATACAAAAATTTATTGCCTTGTATCTGTTCTGTTCCAGTATGGCTCCAGTACCAGTCCTTGCAGAGATCTCTACAGCAACTGGTAATAACCAGATACGAAGTATATGGAGAATTTGCGGGTACAGGCAAACTCCCATGTTATATGGAATATATCTATACCTAGATCTATATCTCAATATCTACATCTCAATATCTATATCTCTATATATCTATATATCTATATCTACTATATAGGGAAAGCATGTATTCTACCCTACTCTGCTGTTCAGCAGAAAAAGATTTAGCAGAATAAAAAACCACAACGGAAGAATATTATTTCAGGTTGGCAGAAGTGAAAGATGTATGTGTGAATCCACAGCATTCCAGTTTCTGAACTGGAGGTGTGAAATATCTTCAGAATTTGACTATTACAGCAACTTGCAGCACTGTTGCTGCTGTCTTTTAAAGCACTGATTGATAATTTTTTATTTATTTCAATCACGAATTGTTTTCATCATATTGATTATTGCTGTAAGGAGGACTGGGCTGTTGAGCTGTTGGAGACATTCCTGAAGAAAATGCTCTTCCTAAATGATGGGCCTCAGAGCTGACTGTGGTCACCTGGGATGTTAGGCTGACAAAGCATGAGATATTACTATGATTGATTTGTTTCAATACTTGTTGTGAGAAGAATCTACTGAACAAGCACTTGTCATCAATAACACTTTGCAGAAGAAGCAAAAAGACAGTATGTGTGCTGCTATGAACAGCAAAATGTATGATGTGGTTGCTTAAACAGCTGAGAAAATCAGAAATAATGGAAATATTCATACACAGATGCCAGCACTCAGGCCAACTACAGTTGATAGTGACATTATAAGTAGAACTAAGGTATGGTGGGAACACAGGCACTGAGGTAGGTAGACATTTGCCAGGAAAGAGAGTACTAAGGTATGTTTCAGGTAATAAGACTCATTCGAAATTTGTGTTTTGATAGACTGTAATGAAATGCACATAGATAGAGTAGAGGACACCAGTGTTGGTCAAGATTGTGGAAAGATCACAAGACTATTTATGGTGAATGATGTTTTGTAATGCTGTAGATCTCAGAATCAGATATTGATGATGACATGCACTATCACCAGGAATAAATGTTACTGATTATTACATTAATGTTTGTATTTGGTTTGCATGGCAAGGTTTTGGTAGCCGAGGGGCTACAGGGGTGGCTTCTCTGAGAAGCTGCTAGAAGCTTCCCCCATGTCCGATAGAGCCAAGGCCAGCCGGCTCCAAGAGGGACCCACTGCTCGCCAAGGCTGAGCCCATCAGCAATGGTGGTAGTGCCTCTGTGACAGCATATTTAAGAAGGGGGAAAAAGTTGCTGCGCAACAGCAACAGCAGCCGGAAGAGAGGAGTGAGAATATGTGAGAGAAACAACTCTGCAGACACCAAGGTCAATGAAGAAGGAGGGGGAGGAGGTGGTCCAGGCACCGGAGCAGAGATTCCCTTGCAGCCTGTGGTGAAGACCATGGTGAGGCAGGCTGTCCCCCTGCAGCCCATGGAGGTTGACGGTGGAGCAGATATCCACCTGCAGCCCATGGAGGACCCCATGCCAGAGCAGGTGGATGCCCAAAGGAGGCTGTGAGCCTGTGGGAAGCCCACACTGGAGCAGGCTCCTGGCAGGACCTGTGGACCTGTGGAGAGAGGAGCCCATGCTGGAGCAGGTTTGCTGGCAGGACTTGTGACCCTGTGGGGGACAGTTTGTGAAGAACTGCAGCCCATGGGAAGGAATCATTTTGGAGAAGTTCAGGGAGGGCCCCACACTGGAGCAGGGGAAGAGTGTGAGGAGTGTGAGGAGTGTGAGGAGTGTGAGGAGTGTGAGGAGTGTGAGGAGTCCTCCCCCTGAGGAGGAAGGAGTGGCAGAGACAATGTGTGATGAACTGACTGCAACCTCCATTCTCCATCCCCCTGAACTGCTGGGGGGGAGCAGGTAGAGAATTCTGAGGTGAAGTTGAGCTTGGGAAGAAGGGAGGGGTGGGGGGAAGGTGTTTTAAGATTTGGTTTTATTTCTTGTTAACCTACTCTGATTTGATTGATAATAAATTGTACTAATTTTTTTCCCAAGTTGAGTCTGTTTTGCCTGTATCAGTAATGGGTGAGTGATCTCCTTGTCCTTATCTTGACCCACGAGCCTTTTGTTATATTTTCTCTCCCCTGTCCAGCTGAGGAGGGGGAGTGATAGAGCAGCTTTGGTGGGCATCTGGTGTCCAGCCAGGGTCAACCCACCACAATGTTCCTTCTTTCCAGAACGAGTTTGAAAGAACACATTAGTTTGATGTCGGTAGTGCTTGAAATTCCTGGATGAGATTGCTAGCAACCTTCTTCACCAAATAATAGCTGAACCAGTAAAAAGTGTTATTACTTCAGGTTCAGCTTTTGGTATGAAATTGGTAGAGAAGAATGAGCTTTGGATAACAAGTTTAGATGAAGTCATCACAGATGACTTGGTAAGAGACAGTGAAAATACTCTGACTAAAACTGATCACTCAGATAAAGGAACTAGTTGGGAAAGGTGCATTAGACTAGGAGTTTGGGAACTGGAAAATGAAAACCACTGGAATTCTATACGATTAAGTGCTGAAACTCTCAGGAATCTGTATTCCAAAAAAAGGAGCAAAAAACCTATAAGAAGGGACTTGCCAAAATCTGAGAAAACAGCCTTTTCAAGAAGAATATAAAATGCTGAAATAGGGAAAAAACCCTCAATGTACATACATAAAAACAATATTCACACCAAAAAAGCATTTTTTAGATATCTGAAACACAGCGATAAGCCCTAAAATAGGGAGCTGTTACAGGTCAATGGAATTAGACCTTGCAAATTATTAAAACTAGTAGCAGAAGATTCTTTAGCTCTAGAAACAAAAAATAAACAAGTGAAGAAGAAAGGAGGTGATTATGTACCAAGAATGAGATAGAAATTCAAGATGATGTCTCCAAGTTAAGTGACTATTGTGCCCTATTTTCAATAAGGGTGATTATTTTTTCGCAGGGAAGAAAGGTAGCACATGATATCAGACATAACAGTTGTATTTAAGAGACTGGGGAGGGAATCAGTTATCTGGATGACTACAAAGCTGATAACATGTCATCAGTAATATGCAACACCTTATAATAAATGTTGAAGGAAATTATCATGCCAGACATAGAATTTTAATAAAGAGAGAATAGATCTAAAATGCAACATTAATTACTAAAACGGGGCCAATTGCACCAGAACTTGTTAGTATATAATTCAAGGCACGGGAGTCATGGTAGATTTTGTCTATCTATACTTTACAAACATATGTGATTCCATGTGAAAAACTGTTAATGAAGATGGAGAATTGTAGAAGTATCACGCAAAAGAAGTGGAAAGGAAAAGGGCATACGTAGTTTTGAAATGGAAAAAATAAATAAGGAAGGAGTCAAATGCAGAACTTTTCATGTACTGGTGTTTGGGCAGATCTAGTTTAATGTTTTCATTAATCATCTTAAGAAAAACAGGAAAACTGATGTGATTTCTAATAACAAAACTGGAAAGAATCAGCAGTACAGCAAAGCACTAAGGGAAAAAACCCAACTAAACAATGAGGAAGAGTGCCGTAAGTAGATAAGGCATAAAATGCAACAGTGCAAAATTATGTGCTGACAATCTAATTACAGTCATTTCAGCTGTAACCTGATGAGTTAGAAATGATGGCCGCGGAGAACAACCTAAGTGACTAGCTAGTTCAGACTCATTTCTGATTGTCAGTATGATGAGACTGTAAAACCTGTAATGCACCCTTGCAATGAATCAGGAAAGGTATTTCTTGAAAAGATGAAATAAAGTCAATGTTTTTGTATAGGGCATTGGTGAGACTTAAATCTGAAGTACTGCATACAGTTTGGGTCACATTCAGGAAAGATGGATTTCAGCCTGGAACATTACCTGAGAAGGACTGCAAGAAGGATAAGGGGAATGGGGAGCTTGTTCATGACAGGACATATAAAGAGCTTGGTTTGTATAGTATTGTAAATTAAAGGTTGTGAGGGATATGGCAGATACACATAAATATGTCAGAAGGTAAGCACAAAAGAGGGAGCAGAGCTTTTGTGCTGAAAGGGTAACATTAATGGAAGAACAACTGGTCTAAAACAAATGTGACCTGGAAGTTTATGACTGTTAGAAAAACAAAGAAACAGAAGCATAAACATGGAAGAGCAGAGAACATCTGCCTGAATGCTAGGTGAATTTGCTGTGATTACTGGTTTCACAAAGGAGAACCCGTGAATTCAGGGTGCTAGAAAGCTGTCTGCCGTGCCACCCAGAATGGCAACGCAATGCCTAGGACAGACTACTGTGTTTCCAGCGTGACTTTTAAAGTGAGGACGGGATTTTCTGTACTATGTAAATTTTGCCTTTTCTCAGAAGGCTCCTTTGAAGTTACTGAACTAACAAAAAGTAAGCAGCTTCTAATTGATTTGTGAGCATTCAATTAATTGTAGCAGAATACTAAATAAATAATTAATATGGGTTCCTTAAATCAGAAAGACGTTAAATAATTAAACAAACTCCTTTTGCAGCGAATACTACCTGTTAGCAGCTGTGATTCTACTCCAGCCTTGTGATGCAGAAAACAAACAAAGAAACAAAAAAAGGTAAAAGCATATCTTTGTAACGTATCTGTGAGACTGTGTGGGCATTCTGCATGAAAAATATCAACAGATTAATATGGATGTTTTTCAAAGCTAATTAAATTGAAGTGTGTCATTTCTCATGATGAGTGGCTAATTACAGAACAGCAGAGTTGGATAGATAAGAAGTACTCAGTGCTATAAGGACAATCAATACAACCGAAACAATTTCAGTACTAGTCCTGGATCCTAAGATATGCTTAAATAAATAATAAGATTCTGGATAGGAAAACATAAATCACCGCCACTACATTCAAATTAGTATTCACTTATAGCTATATACCACTCAGTGCTGAAGCTGATTCAGTGTAGGAATTTCTGCGTATGGTGGGCAGCTTTTGACTTTTAATATTTTTGAGATCTGATAAATATTTCAGCAATGACAGTTTGCGTTTCAGAAGGGCACGATATTATTATTCTTTAGAAAACAAACTTTAGTCTTCACGTAAAGAGATGATTTTGTAGTATGGAGCCACAGTTCTGAACTAACTTTATAACTAACTAACATCCCATCCCATGGGATGTTTTAGTGGCATGGATATTTTAGGAGGAGTATAATCATATATGCATTTTCAAACCTAATCAAGAATCCTCAAATATTCATGTTTCAACATGAAATCTCATGGGAGTTTAAACACAAAAGAGCAGAGTTAGGCCCAGAAGAAATCCATTGCTTTTCAGAGTAAGGCATTGTTGATTTTTTTTTGTATACTAGTCAATATTTCATATACCTTCTACAACTGCCACATCAATTCAGCTGATTCATGTGTAGCTGGCCAAGCAAATGGGTATGCCATGAAAAGAACACCCCATCCCATGAACAGCAAGGGATGGAATGGGATTTAAAACCCTCTCACTAGGATAATCTACACCCTATTCTGCAGGAGAAAGCACCTTTGACTAAAAGCATCCATTATTGAAAGCTGTGACTAGAGGCATTTCAGCTGCAGTCTTTATGGATTATCAAAGTAAAAACTGATCGGAAAATAATCCAACCTATGGCATCAATGTTATTAATGCTGCAACAGTGATATGATATAATACTATTGAAAAGAGATGAGATAGAGAAAGGATTTGAAGAAATGTTTGGGAAGTGCTGGACATATTCATAAGTCAGTGGAAGTTTAGTATCATACTATTATATTGAAACGGTGAATACAATTGGAACCTATAGTAACCCTACAGAGACACATTCTCCTGTTTATCTTTACTTTGTAGATGATCATTCCACTGTGGTGATGGATCCCACTTTTTCTTCCAGACCTACTGAGTTTAACACAGGCCGGACCATCCCTTCAAGTGTAGCCTTTTAGGAATAACCAGGAGTGTATTTTTCTTAATTGGCATTCCTTCTTTGGCATATGAAAAGCCATGCTAACTGCTGAGTATTAATAGTGAGTCTTCCTAAGCATGCCCAATACGTTATGCATACTTTTTGCAGTGCTCTGCTCCTGTTAGCAGTCTGTCACACAGCTGGCTTTGGAAACATGGTGCAGATGATGTAAAGAATTCAGAAACTTCTCTTTGGAAACAAGTGTGTTGCGGGCAGGCATTCCCACATCCACAATTTCCCTTTTGGCAAAGTGTATAAACAGTAAACATCTGCGTACTCTGTCTTCTGGCAAGAAAACTTAATGAATCTGAATCTTAGGTCCAGCCCATGCGTGAGATGAGATTTTTCTCTGCTTTTCTTTCTCTTGTAACTCATCTACTGATATTTCACCTGTTGAGACAGAAAAGAGTGTGGAAACACAAGTATCCTTTCACTTAAGCCAGAGACATTCAAAGCTCATTTTTCCTTTGTTAAAAGCCAGACACGTAACAGTAAAGGTACAATCCAATATGCCGGTTACAATTTGTTCTGAAGGATGTAATCAAGTATATACTCAAAATGGAGGCTGAAATATAACACACTTTTTACAAGATAAGACTAGAATGCCAGTCCTACCTACATCTCATTTCATTTTCAGGTATTTTAGAAGTATTTCATGATTACAGATAAACTGTTATTGGTAGTCATTTGTCATGTTGAAAGAGGTTTTGTATTCTAGCAGTCTCAATTTAGAATAGATTGGTTGTGCTTTCTTGTTGCAGTTCTTTAAATCTTGTTTTGGAAAAAAAAAATGAAGGAGACTGAAACAGACCTGACACCTAGCTGCTGAGTTGTTAGCTTTGTCTGCGAGTCTGTACACACACCCTTCACACAATGAAGTGTCTTAAATTAAGTTGTTTTCTGTTACAATTGCAGTGATCTGGAAAATGATAGCTCGTGTGTCTCGGCTAATGACCAATACTTTGTCAAGCCTTGGGGACTCTGTTGTTTGCAGTCATTGATCCATAGCCTAGTTTATAGTTTCTGGTTATGGGAGCTAGATACTAAGACTTGTTGAGATGGACCAGATACTGGTCACAAGACAACTTTAAATACCTGGAAAACCCCAAAGTAAACACTAAGGTACTACGGGGTTTATCTGTTCTTTAGATAGCTTGGGCTATGTGGAAGTGGAGATTTACAGGTGAATTTAAGCTCCAGAATTTTTATGTGTCTAAAAAATATTGTGAATCTGGCTCTTATCTTCACAGTCTTAGTTCTTATAAAATACAGGTAATGATACTTCATATATTAAAAAATGTTAACACTGGGGGGTATTCAAAGCTGTAATAATTTAGCCCACCTAATAAACGGAGATTATTTCCAAAGATAAAAATTACACATACATTAAATTATGTGAGTTGGAAAAATATGAATTGTCAGTTAAAAAAATCACATTGTAAATATATGTGATAAAACAGTTGTACACATGTATTTTAGGTAAATTTGTTTCATATGTGACCTTCACACATTATCAAGACATGTAAGGTATATATCTTCCCCTAATAATGCATGTCCTTCATGTCTTGTAAGTCTTCTCTTTTGTGTTATTAATTACTATATGACTATCATGTTTAGCCTCCAATATAAAAAATCTCTAAGAATTTTGTCAGCTCAGCTAGTTAAACTTCGCAACGATGTTATTTCACTGCACTATCTTCTATGAAAGGATATCAATTAACAAAGAAAGAAGGAAACACTTTAATGAGGAAATATGATATAAATGAAATCAGCTAACACCTACTATACTAACTGAATAAGCAATTTGACCCATTTGCCATTTCATTCTTTACTTTCATATTTCACTTTTCCTGGCATACAGAATTCAAGTCTCTAGGTCTGTTTAATTTTTTTTTTTTTACACCTTTCCTGCAAAATAAAAAATATAGAGGGATGAATGACAAAAAATACAGTACCAGAAAAATCAGAGCAACTTTGCTATCTATTCACTGATTGCATTTTCTGTTTTGTAACGTATTGCCTTATAAGTAATAGGAAAGAAGCTGGCAGTTGCCTGCATTTACTAAAGAGGTACCTAGAATTTATTCTAGGTAAGTTTGAATTGAGTGAGTTGCAGAACTAAATGTCATAAAAGGTTCTTGAGAAATTACTAGTAGAACATCATATTAATGCTTCCTAATATTAGCATCAGAACATAGCTACCTACATCAATAAATGTCTTCTGAAGAAACTTATTTTCCTTAACTGGCATATAGGGAAACTAACCATAAATACTGGCACTGAAGTTAGATGCCAATTTTTCAGCAAAATGTAAAGATAGGAAAGCATAACATAATGTAGATAAGGGTAACATAACACACATTGTGGTGTATGTTCTATATTTTCTTCTACTGCATCTAGAGTGGAGCTCCAATATCATATCCTTTTCAAGCACCTAGCTATGGATTTGATATATTTTACAAATCCTTTTTAATCACTTCCTGCATGTTGCTATACACTGGTTTGCTTAGCAAATAGACAGAATAGAACTCTAAAATGAAATAAATAATTAGCATGTGTCTAATGTGACCTATTTAAACACATTAACTGCAAAGGACAGCTCTAATATATGTCTTATGAAGTTCTGTTGTATAAAACACATATAGGAATGCATACAAATGATACAGGTATTGTACCATTTATTTTGTAATTTTTATTTTGTAATTTTCTTTAAAAAATCATTTTATGAGATAATAGTAAAATTTAATTTTTATGGCTAGCTTTTTGTCACACAGACAGACTAAAATTTTAAATACAAAAATCAGTATAAAGAAACATTTAATAGTATTCATAGGTATAAAACACTTGATTACATTTGAACTTTAATTTCACCTCCACCGCACAAAGTAGTTACATACAAAGCTTTCAACTGTTTTTACAGAGAAAAAGATGTGCAGTCTTTTTAAGATGCCTTGCAGTACAGAGGCTTGGAGAACAGCTGATATCCTCATTAGCAAAGTCTCTATTAAAAGGGCAAAATATTTGTTTCCTATTGTGACATGAAGAGCAAATAAAATTAATTGACTCGAGTCCATGAATTTCTGAATAGAATGAGGTGGAATTTAAAACAGGGGTTTACATTCTAAATTTATGGTACAGTTCTGTATCCTATTGCATGTGGCACTGCTGTCGATATCATAGACAGTTTGTAGCCTTGTGGTTGTTATTGCAACATCACTTGTATTTATTTGTTTATTTATTTATCTATCTATCTATTTAATGTGTTTCCATATTGTGTTGTAAACCCAGTTAAAGGTGAAGATTTATCATGTTTGGATCTGGCCCAAGTCCATAGCCTAAAGAAGTTGTAATTTTAAATGACAGAACAAACACCTGGAGGAAGCAAAAAGAAGAGAAAATACAGTACAAAATAGCAGCAACTATCACTTGGAATTAATAGACAGTGAAGTAATAAAATTAATGAAAGTAGTTAAAAGGAATAAAGGCAAATTACAGGTGTACCAAACATTCATGAGATTATATGAAAACTGTAAAACTGCAATGATGGAATAGTACAGCAACTTCTAGTTAGAGAACACAACCTAAGGTCTAGTCCTACATATTATAATGCACTAGAAAAATTTTCAATCATGTGATCTTACATTTAATATATTCCTATCATATTCCTCTGCAAAAATATCTTACTGCTAAGAGTCTTTGTCGTGGATGGTCTCCTCAGAGAAAATGTGTAGAAAAAGCATAGTTATTTCATTACTTCAAATGTGGATGTATTTCCATTAATGAAACAGATCTTTTAAACTGTATGGCACTTTTTGTGATGTAGTGAACCTCACAGCTTTCGCTGGGGAGTAGTTTTCCTAGATCTCTGGCAGCGGAATTGGCTCCCCAGCTCCACTGCAGCAAGGTGTGGGGAACTAGGCCAAGTTTCAGATCTGAACTTCTGGATTAATGTGCTGGGGTGGGCTTGGGGCCCAGACTGGTTTTCTGTTTGGAAAAATGCACATCACAAGATGTTGTTGTTCCTCAAAAAGAATGAAGGCCACGTATAGCTATCCAAGAAAACTAGATAAAGATATATGTGATTCGTACCTTTAGAAACATAAAGCAGCTTGCTTATTGATTGACTTTGTGTAATAGAAAGCAACATAATCACCTCTTACCGTAAAGTCTCCTTGTAATCTGATTTTAATTCAAACCTCAGTTTTGTCTTATTGTTCATTTCATTGGTTTTTGTTACATCCTGCTATTTGTGAGGCTTTCATCTCTGATGAATTCTCTGCTATTGAAACACAGGAAGGATTTAGTTATTAAACTACTATTATATCTTTTCCACTGCTAGCATTCATCTTCCCAGTCTTAGTGACACTGAAGGCTGTAACAGTAGGCTACTATTTCATGTCTCAGAAGTGTCTTAAATTGTTAATGACTTCAGTTACACATGATCCTAAAGGTTATAGTCTGTTCTTTCTTTAAACTGATCACTACAAAAACTAACAAATTCTTTTGATTTGCTTAACAATATCCTTTGGAAGAATGTTACTTACATCCAATGCACTGTTACTATAAGCATTTAAGAAAATGTAAATAAAGATGTTGAAGGTTGTACATCTCCCAATAGCCATAATTTGTCATTTCCCTTGTACTATTTTCTGTATTCCGTTATGTACTTTCAAGTACAATGTTCAAATGTGTATGTTGTTGCTCTTCAGAAAACACAAATTTGAATGGCAAGAATCAGCATATTTAATCTCACACCTGTAACAGCAATTAAGAAAACTGCTGATGCAAACTCTGAATTTTAAAATAAAGATGGAACAGTGATAAATGCAAACTGATAAAGCAGCATCATTATTTCATGCAGTGACTGAGAAAGAACAACAATATAAAATGTGAAGAAGGCCAAAGGAGACAGAGCAGATAGATGGAAAAGCGGAGAAGAAACAGAATAGTACTTTAGTCTGAGTGAACTTTGGCATAACTGGGTTTGTACAGAGCACAAATCATAGGCTCAGCGATTCCCATTTTCTTCAGAGCAGGGCACTGTTTCTGTGACTTGGTACAGCCTTGTCCCCACACTGCAGTCACCTTCCACTGAGGACATTTCTGATGCCAGGCTGGAACGGTCAAGCCTTGGAAGACCTCTTGTCAATCAGGCTGGGCTTCTGAGCCAGATGGATTTGCACAGACAAATACCAGGTCATTTGAGGCTGTCTCTTTACAGTTTGCATTGTTCAGAATTTAGTGTTAGTATCTCATCTTTTAAGTTTTTAACACTCTTTTCCTTTTTATTTCTCTGCACAGCGCACTGCATAATGACAATCCTTGCCTAAGGGTTCCCAAGTTGTACCGCAGTAAAAACGACATATAACAATAAAGGGGTAGAGCTACAGGATGCAGCTGGAGAAGTAAATTCTTCTGTCCTATTTTCTTAGGTTGCTTGCTTGAGTGTTTTATTATTTTGATTAACTCTCACTTAAAATCTTGAGTGGTTTTCTTACGGAGCGGCAGAGGGAAAAGGAGACCCAAGGGAGCTCACAGTGGTATTGGTGACCTTCTGTATGTATTTATGTGGGCAAAGTTTCTGGACAGAACTTTCGAAGCTGCTTAAAAAAAACTCGCCTGTAATAGCTTTACAACAACACTTAATAAGTCTAAGCTGATTTTTTTTTTTTCTGAGGCACTTGAATTGCAAATCACTGATCCAAGGTCTTATAGCCTTGAAGTTCAAGTCAGATTATCTGCGAATATTAGAACACGCGCATGTGAGGCGGCCTTTACAAGCTTTAAGATCAAAGAGTCACTGTGCAACCTTCGGAATAATATCATTCTGTCACTCAAGCAAGCATAAGAAGGCTGAAAAGTTCAGGCTTTTAAGCAAACTTTAGAAGTCCTTTTGTGTAAAGCGATTTTGACCATAGAAATCTTGTATGCAAAAACCCAAGTTCTTACCTTCAAAAAAAAATATTATCCTTCTTCTTAATGAAACAGAAAAACATCCAAAATTACCATTATATTTTCTGGATATATTCTAAAGTTAAAATATCTCTTGGTATGTCTGCTTTTAGACTTGCCTTTTCAGGCTCAAGTTCCTTAGCCTCCAGGGTCTTAGCAGTTGTGCTTTGCACCATCATAATGTTGAAATGTGGTATACCTTATTTAAAAAAAAAAAAAAAAAATTGCAAGTTTTGAATTCGTTGTATCTGCTCCAATAAAGTGTTAATAAGTCCAGTAGAGTCCATAAGATTACTTGTTTGTTTAATATACAGCAGGTACAGAAATGCTTTGCTAGGTCAGGCTTGTAGAACTCAACACCTTTCAGCACCTCAGTATCATGGCTATGCTGTTTGTTTTATTAAAGATTCTTATTGCAATTGAAGCAATCCAGTGCAGACATATGTTTTGAATGGAGGATGGCTCATATTTTTCCTTGCAGAGTTGTCTGACTTTGTTGCATTAATCCTCCATGAATTTATTACCTAATTGTCTTTTTGTATAGGAAAGAATCTTTATTAATTTTTATCTTACTGTTCCTAACTGACAATTTTACTGCTAGACTTCCATCTGTTTTCTCTTTTGTTGGCTTCATCTAGGTAAGGCCTTTGCTTTTCAGACTTGAACTAAAAGTGAGTTGGCTGGCATTATTGCAGCTTCATAGAAGGTGATGACAGAGGCACTTGAAGATTAAGGGACTTGTTCAGTCTTGCACGGGTTGCCAATGACGGAGGAGAATACCGTCATTGTACACATGTACACATGTTCCTGCGTGCTAGTCTTTATAGTTCTGACCAGTAGATAACTCCCTTGTCATGTGTATTAACTTTCTTCCCTTTTCTGTCAGTTTTCCATTTGAACCATTTTCACTGATAAAGATCAACATTTGGCTTAACTGTGTTCAATTTCCAATTCCTTTTCTAGACTTTCTCCTGTTCAAAGCATGGAACTGGATATAGATCAGTTGGACAAAAGCAATGAAATAAAGAACATACCGTTCTCAAATTATACTTATTCATAATGTGTACCTATATTTTTATACTTTTGCATTCTCTTTGAAATGTTAAAATGCATTCTGATTATTAAACTTGAAATTCTCCAAATTAGTAGAAGCTGGAGTCTCCTATGAGTCTGCTTTCAACATCCTACTGTAATTTTTTGTGTGCAGAGTCATTATCCTTTTTCTACAGAGCTGTGAAAAAAAAAAAAGCATCGGGTCGCTTATTCCTTACAGCATCATTAGAAAGATATTAAACTTAAATAAATACCACAGCTGATGAAGGAAAATATTTTCCCTGGTAGAATAATGGATTTGGACAGTACTTTCAGGAGTACAGGCACACTACGCTTCTAACATCTTTGCACCTTGAATTTTCTCTGAAAGCTCAGGGTACTGAAGATGATTTCATGCAAGCTGGCACAGCAATACAGTTTAAATCAACATAGACAGTGGAGAGAGAGTGCCATGCACTGATATCTCAAATGTTAAAGAGTAGAAACTGAATTATTTGGTAATTTATTTTGATGTTATGGGCTCAATATTTGGGTTTTAAAGTAACATTCCATTGCCATTTAAGCTCTAACACCAAAGATTTTGTTTCTAATGGAGGCTGCTTTGAAATCCTTTCTTATATAAGAAAAGAAGCTTGGATATTTGCGGCTTCTCTTAAAGCAACTGGAACCACAGCAAAGGATAACTTAATGCAATAAACCAGGAGCATGCCTGTCATTTCTATAGTCAAAGCAGGGACAAATTATTCTGCACCAGATTTTAGTAATTGCTGATCTGTGTCTAGGACTATCTTATGACTACTGAGTAGTCAGAATTAGTGCTAGTCGCTGGCTGAGATTCTAATAACAATTACTTAATTAGAAGATATTCCTGGATGTATTTCTACCAATAATAATATTCAAGGAGACTTATTGATATCATTATCCCCTTCCACTGATCTCTACATCTTTCCTTCAGAGTAGTTTCTGGAGCATAAAACTGCAATGCACTCGTAATGCCAATGCATACACAGCCATTTCATCCTCTCCCCTTCTTAGCTCTGAGAACAGCAGTAAAACAAAGGATAGTCTTTGTAAGATCATGACAATTTTTTCAGAACTTTGACTCAAACAACAGTAGATGTAATTTTCTACTGAGTTGCTTATACTGTCGATACTGCACTTTTCTGTGATGAGCTGAATATATAAATTTTATAAACCTCCAAATAAAAAATTATGTTGGTTGTGCCCATTTCACAAGCAAAGACTTTACAGACTGTATTTTCAAAAATTCTTGACTAAATGTTAGTCTGTAATTGGTTACTGGTTGTTTATTAGGAGTTACCCAAGGCTGTTGATGGAGAAAGGTTCTCCTTTCTACCAGGAGGAGGCATAATGATATTCCCAGCTCTTATTCTTTTCTTATTCCTTGAAAAGGAAAAGTTCTTTTTCTTCTGTATTCTCCTATGACAAGTTCCTTTTCTATTACATCTTTGGAAAACTAACTAGACTGAGAGGAATTTTAAAGTTGAAAATGTAGCTTGTCTCTGTTTAAGTGTTCTTATCTGATGCACTTTCATTTCATTCTTTTGGCATTGTTCCAAGGAAACATAAAGTTAAGCAAGGGAGCACCATCTTCAGTGGTTGCTGCAGAAATAGAGTGCTTGAAATCTGGTCAGGTAGAGGCCACATTCGGTGTAAGGCAGAGCTGCACAAGTAGCCAGTTGTTTAGATTCAGTGGCTGAATGGAAAAGAAAGCAATCTCCTTTTTCCATCTCCCTTCCATCTCCAAAATCTGATTTCATGATAATCCAGCTATTGCTTCCTGCTCAGTTTGGAATGACAAAGAAACAAACATAATTATTTTGAGCCAGGTAAATATTTTGTACCAAAAGGTGGTTACATGCTATAGGAAGAGGATCGCTTGTCCCAAAAGCTTCCCTCCATAAGTATTCCCCAGCAAGTGGAAATATATTGGGTAGAGATGTTTCACTATTTTCCACGTACATCAAGACCTTATGAGCATTCACATTACGTTTTATTGCTCTAGAATTCATTATTTTCTCTTGATCATGACCAGAGTTAGTAACTTGAGTTTCAATATAGATACTTAAATAAATTTATATTTATTCATATTGATAGTTTTGGGTTAACCCAATTCTTGCTTTTGATCAGGGCTGCTTAAGACTTGTGGTCTCAGAGTTTATGGTGTGATCCTGTGAGATAAGGATCCAGTCCTTCCACTAAATCAAAATGTATATGGGTATCTGAGCAACCTTTAACATCAGTACCTTGAAATGCATCAGCAAAAAAATATGTGTATGCATCCATGCAATAATACATTGAACCTTTAGTGTTTGTTGGAAAAATATGCAGCTTCTGTTTGTACAGCAAGGGTATTTTTCACTTAGCTGAATTTGCTCTTTTAGATTTTGGCTTTCAAAGATAGCTTGGCAAAGGATGCAGAATGGTTCCATTAACAAGCATCCATACCAGTAAAAATGCTGGCTAGGATTCTGCAAGGAATAAATTACGTGTATATGCTCGGGTACTGAAATATGGACCAAATGTAACTTGAGATCTTTGAGGAAGAGATCCACAATTAAAATCACAGTAAAACACCACTGTGCTTGGATCCAAAACTTTGATATAACTAATATCTATTTTTAAGAGAATGTTTGGGGAAGAGGGAGGGGAGCAATAACATGGTAGACTTGGAGAACAGCTTTTTCTGGTTTTTAGTATTTTTGAAGAGAAAACACTTTATAAAGATTTGCAACTATGCCTCTCTCTACACCCACAAAATTTGCACCTCCAGTTTTGCTCTCATGGAATGTTTAAATACTTAATATAAAACTGTCTTTCTGCATGTTTCCTTTGATTGCATTGTAGTCATGATCTGATGTGATCTGTAGTCCTCAGCTGGTACATGGATCTTGGTGCCAAAACACTGACGTATATTTTGGGGTTCAAGTTATGCTTCTAGTCTAAGAATATTTGATGACATATGGAACTGTATTTTCCAGGTATGCTTACAAAAAATATAGAACAAAAAATAGAGCAACAAGAAATCTGTGGGAGATAAAAAGAAATGAAGGAAAGAAGAAAAATGGATTGTCTTTACTTATGCAGAGGGAAGTCTACAGAATTACTTTTTTCTATGGTGGTTCTGTTTTTTCTAATTCCACCTGGATATATATTCTGTTGAAATAATAATATGCTGAAGTATTGAGATATGTTTTGAATTTTGTGATCATTCAAATATCCTGTCATTTATGATTGACCAGTCTTGTGCTGGAAAACAGAACAGCAAGTAGGAGGAAATGGAGTGGAAGTTGTATGTTTTTCTCTATATTCTTGCTTGAAATTAGGACAGTTGTCAGAAATGTGGCATTTGCATTGGCTTAGTTTTGGACGTAATCAGAAAAAGGTTATTATTTCTAACAGGCATATCTTTCCTTTGTATTACCACAGGATGAAAGAGAAGCTTAACTGTTAGGTGTTTAGAGAAAATTGGCATAAAATTTAGAGTGTTCATGGTTGCAGATACTTTATTTTTGTAAGCTGTGGTCTGAAACCATGCCAGTTCAAAAGTAAATTAATCAGAGTTGAGGAAATAAAAGAGTGATCCATTAAGATATTGAGGGGAAAGCCAAGGAAGTATAATAAAATAACATTATATTTTGCAACACTGAAGCATAAAGCCTCTCTGATTACATAGGAGGAAAAGTTCACTGTAGTTGCACACAATAGGTTATGTTTAAGGAAGGAAGGGTAATCTAGTGCATCTTGGCTGGATTCCCTACTTGAACTGTCACATATTTGGCCAAGTTGTTATTAACAAATTTTAAAGTCCTGGGGAAGTTTAACAGCTGAGATGCCTACATGGTTTTTAAAGGCATCATATTAACACTTCTGGGTGCCTTTAAAAAATGTGACCTGAAAGCTTTCCTTACATAGTTGTGATCTGAGGGTAATGTAATACTTTGTTACTTAACTGGGAAACTTGGAGGCCATATTTTAAAGGTTCTGAGCTGATCAAATTCTGCTGTGATGGAGACCATATAAGTACTGTGGACACGGACAACTCTTGATGCTGTACTGTTTCAGGTTCTTAAACAAAAATTAGTTATTTCCTTTGGATGTGTGATGTGGAAGGAACAAAGTCTGAAATGCAATGCAGCCAGCATTTTGGATAGAAATATTGAATGACTTTGTTTTCATCTTCGTTAGTTTTACAAATAGAAATGTGCTGATACTGTCAAAAAAGTCAGATGTTGACAAGCTGTGAAACAATGTGAATGTGTTGCTTCCTGCCTGCCTATTTGTTTATATTTTACCTTTTTTATGCATGGTGTTAGGATATAAGGTGTCTGATTTTTTTTTCTTCCCACTCATACCAGCAGAGGCTTCTTGATCTTATTTTTATGCATCTTTTGATGGAACTTTTTACAAGTGTTAAGCACAGTATTTCTGCTGCTCTAGAAAACTGTATGTAAATGTTAACAGAAGAAAATACTGACATGTCTCTATGCAATAACCTAAGTCGATGACGGACAAAAGCAATCACTTTCCTGCTCCAAGCAGAGAGGAGAAACCTATCATATACCCGCTTGCAAATACGCACAAAAATTACTAGCCCATGTACAAAAATAACTTATTTGCACTTCATCATTTTGATTGAAGACTATGAAACCATTAATATTTCACTTGTTTCAGTCTCTTCTTGGATGAATTGATGAATACATTATTTCATATATTACATTCTACTTAATTTGTCTTATAGGTTTCTGTCATCAATGGAAGAATTAGGGGTTACGGTTTTTCTTTTAGTCACTGGAGCCTCCAGAGGGCGATATACGCTTTAATTTTCACTCTGGCAGTAATTGTCCCAAACATTGTTGCTTATAATTGTGCTATCCTGTATTTGGGAAACAAAAGAGAATATTTAAATGGCAGTCATCTGCACGGCCTAGTAGCAATGAGGACAAATGAATGAATCTGGCATATATGTGTGCTGGAGGTATGAATGTATAAAAGTTTGCAACCTTTTAAACTGGTAAGAGCCTCTCCCTCTCTCTCTCTCTCTCTTTGTTTATCTATGCCTTGGTGCCCTTCACTGCTCTCTAATCTGAGCATCTCTGCAGCCTAGCTATAAATTGGGGTCAAGTGATTAAGGCCACAAAACAAAATTCTAGCATTTTATTCTCTGTTTTTCTGAGCTGCCTGTTTTTCAGGATTATACTTTGCACTCTGCAGATATTTTAAAGCCCTGGCAGGCAGTTATGACTAATACTATTTCATATACTATTCATAATTACTTTTTCAGTTCCTTTTTCTGAATATGACAAGGGGAGGTCAACATGCAGGATCCAGCTGAAAAGGGGATGCAGCAGCACAGCGCTGCATCCTCTCAGTGGGGGCAAAGTCTATGCTGGTGTTGCGAATGGAGTGAGAGTGCAGTTCACTCATAAGAGAGAAGCAACAATATACTTTATTGATATAAAACAGTGAGTTAAAAAAGTTCAATGATAAATGCGACAGTGGTTTAACAAGATTTGATGGCAAGGTACACTTGATTATTTACTGCATAGAGGACAAGGTCAGACAAAACTGTCGGGGAGACCCTCCCCTTCAGTCATGAGGTTCCGAAAGGACCCCCTTGCCTTCTAAACTCCTTCTCAGAGAGGAGTCTAGTTGTGGCTGGATCCAATCCTAGTCACAGACTTGGTCAACGATTTATGTCGAAAGGATTATATATGCACAATCAATCCTTTATAAAACTTAGCTAAGATTTCAAAGTTTAGCATGCTATTACCGAGAAACTGCTTCCTTACCGAGAAACTGTTGCAGCAAGAAATCTCTCAACCTTGAGGAGTAACCTTAACATGCGTCCCTACTCAAGGGGAGGCCCTGGCATGCAGCCCGCTGCCATGCAGGAGACTGCAACAGGCCCTGGGCTGTCCACTATTTATGGAGTAAGATGATGGACTTATAGTCATCTTTGCATACCAACAAGACGCCCGGATGGCTACGCCAGACAGCCCTTGCCTACTGTGTTACCATCTGTCTCCAAAGTCCAGCATAAGCTCTATGCGGCCATCATGACCCCTACTGCTTCCACGGTGGTGGTGGGGAGCACACCACCACAGCTGGATCTGCCAACAGGTTACTGCTGCTTGGTATCAACAAGCTGAGAACTGCCTAGAATATGTGATTCTTCCAGTTTCTTCCAGACACTTCTGTATGTCAGAAACAGAGCTGGTATATGACATGATTATTTAAATGCTTTCATAAATAGCAAAAAAGGAGGATTTTTTTACTCTCAGGAAAACCGTTGTCAGTCAGAATTTGTCACATTCAACATTTTCTTTTTTGGCCTGCTCTAATAAGAACCTTCTTGCATCCAGCAGATGCTGAGTGCTCATAACTCCCACTAATCTCAGCAGGGGTTGAAGAATTTAGCATTTTGCACAGGATAAAGCACTAATAGAACTCAGGCTCTAATAGCATACGTTTTCAGGGGACCAAAGCAACTGCATCTCCCATTGACGTTACTTGGAGTTGAGAGTGCTCTGTGCCTCTGAAAAATACGACCGTCTTACTGATGCTTCCTAGTAACAGCTGGAGATGGGGAACTGAAGAATCAAGAACATGCAGAAAAAGCTGTTTTAAAAATATTTTGCTCAGAGAGCTACATTAAAATTACTTCATTAAGGTGGAAAACTATTAAAACTTAGCAAGTGCCAGAATTAAAGGTAGTTTTAAGAAGCTTGTTATAACTCTACGATATGTATGTTATCACACAGTATTTAGTTTCCTGCTACTTTTTCCATTGGAGCCTCTGCCTAGTAAGCACACAGAATGTTCCTGTAATGAGCAGTTATTCATTGTGTTACTTCATCAATGTTTGCCCTATTTACTGCACCTTATTCAAAATTTTAACTTTTGTGGGGTCTTTCCTTTCATGCTCATTACTATAGTAGCCAAGCAGCATTAAATGTAAGGTCAGCCATGTTGTGGTAATGTGCATACCTTTTTTAATACATAACCACCTGCATTGGTTATCAATGTCACTGGATCTATCATGCTGGAGTGTAGCTTTGGAGCTGATACAGCAGCTCATGACAGCAGCCAGATGTCAGTCTGCCAATGTGTTTTCTATATTTGCTGATGATAGAATCATAATGAAATTCAAAAATGTCCACATCAATTCCTGTATCTGATATAATGTGCTATCATAAACACACCTGTTCTTTTGTCTTCCCCTGTCCCAATCATCTTCCTTCCCAACATAATTTCCTTCTCCAAGTTGTGCTGCCTTTATCTTCTCTCTTCCAGTTGCTCTTCTTCAGGCTAAATCTTTTCTGCAGCCATACCCATCTTATCTGTTGTAAAAGGCTGTCCTGGTTTCGGCTGGGATAGGGTTAAATTTCTTCCTAGTACTGTGTTTTGGATTTAGTATGAGCAGAATGTTGATAACACACTGATGTTTTCAGCTGTTGTTAAGTACCCTCCTAGTCCAAGGACAGCTCCCATGCCTACTGACTGAGCCAGGTACACAAGATGGGAGGGAACATAGTCAAGACAGCCAGCTCAGCTGGCTAATGGGGTATTCCATACCATGTGACGTCATGCTCAGTAAGTATATGAATGGTAGGCGGGATCCAGGAAGTACCGATCGCTACTTGGTTATCGGTCAGCGTGGGTGGTGAGCAATTGCATTGTGCATCACTCATTTTGTATACTTTATCATTATAATTATTATTTTCCCTTTTCTGTTCTATTAAACTGTCTTTATCTCAACTCACGAGTTTTCTCACTCTTACCCTTCCGCCTCTCTCCCCGTCCCACTGGGAGGGGGGAG
>NW_009198346.1:205249-246733 GCF_000690835.1 Fulmarus glacialis | reverse complement strand
AGTGATGGCTTCAAATTTGATTCCTTGCGGTGTGTTTTCCCTTTTTCTCCGGAAACAAGTGGGAAATACTGTTAAAATCGTGAAAGCATCGTTTTGTGGTATGTATTTCGTGTGTTAATGTTTCGGTTTTGTTTGTTTTTCTTTTAACAGATGGCAAGTGGCGGGCAGAAACGGATAATCCAATTAACTGGATTTAAAAAACAAGAGAAAAAGGCACTACTCAAATGGCTGTTCAAACTGGACTGTGTTTTTTTGGATAATAAGGTATTGTTCACTGAAGTACCTGATGGTTAGAGCAGAAGGAAAAAATGCGAGCCTTAAGATAAAGGACTGTGCGGTAGTTTAGAGTTGTGTATAAATAGCCAAGAAAGTTAAACTGTTTCCAGTGTTACAAGTGTGTTTTGTTTTTGTTTTATTAGAAATACAGAAATTGTACGCATCTTATAGCAAAAAAGCTGTGCAAGAGTGAAAAGTTCTTAGCTGCCTGTGCTGCAGGTGAGTAAAAGATTTGCTGTAAAATTTCATACGATCATGACGTGGGACTGGAAAGGACTGTTAAAAAGTTTCTAGTTACCTGTTTTCACTTTGTGAGTGGACTGTCTTGTGAACCCTCATTCTTCGTGTTCCATTAACCTTGATTTTTAACAAAGTATTATATTCAGGTTCTGATGTACTTTTTGTTTTGGATTTTTTCCTAAATTATATTCCTTTATCATATTCCGCCATCTTCCTTTACTTAATCTGCATGTGTTCCCAAACAGAAAGCTTTGTTATATATTCGTTAGATCATGAAGTCATATTCAAAAGATATGGGCGCTTAAAAATGGATCACTTGAAAAGGGGGCAGAGGGAGTGTGGACACCTGTAGTCAGCATGGATTTTTGACACCAAATCCACACACAGTATTCACTGGTAAAGGTCACTGTCTGTAAGTTCCTGTTTATGCAGCAAGAGAAAATACCAGGCTTTTGCCATTCTGACACAAGCCTCTAGTCTTTCCCCTTGCTTTGCTTTTACTTGAGGCCTGATGCTGAAATCCCATCCATAAGCAACTAAAATGCTTTCAGAATGAGAATTCTGTATTTTAAGATTTCTTTATGGAGCGATTACCTGGAAGGATTTTACAGTGAGTTTAAAAAATCTTGTGGAGCTATGAGACTTCACAATACCAATCTGTTAACTGGTTAAACGTGATCTTTATTTTCCCTATGGCTTATTATACCAAAGTGTTAAAGCAATTTTTAGGATGGATAATCTTAAATTTAAGAGATAACAGACAGAAATAACTAAACATAGATTAGGGTTTAAAGATACAAGTTTCTTCATTCCATATTTGTACTTACATACCATATTAGCAGGCATTTTCAATCATGTATTGCTGCTAGAGTTTAGGGGATGTGTATACATATATATGGATGATTCGTTGTACTAACTTGAAATTCTGATTGCACTGTAATCAAAAAGGAAATAGATATTTTCCACGAGGGAAGTGCAGTTACATTTGTGGCATAGCATTTCATTTTAACTGTTACAAACCTTTGAGTTAATGTTTTCTTACTTTTCGGGATTTAAAACATCTGGAGGTGTTTCCTTGAACTGAGTGGGAACGATAGATGTAGTGTCTACATGGCAATGCAAAACCGTCAGGTTTCTATACTTGCAAATCTTCCCCAGTACCATCTAGTACTTGGAAGGGGTGCTATTTTTGCATAACTGTTGCTCTTGCCCTTGATGGCAGAGAGAGTGTGTTCATTCCTACTGCAGTTTTTCCCAAGTCAGTGTAAAAAGATCATGTTTAAACCCGTTTAGAACTCCCTAGAGGTGAACAGAAATGCTAACAAGGATGCCAGTCTTCATGGACTTCCTAGCTGACAGAAGTTTTGAGATGGAAACTTTGAAATGAAAGTGATTTTAACATACAGGTTATGCACAGCATACCTTTTCCAGTCATAAGTCTACTGGTACCTATGCTAGGTTATGTAGAAGTACCATCTGTGCTCCTGCACTGAGACATTTTGCTAGTCAACCCTGCTGTTCTGTGAAACCAATTAGGTTCACACAGTTCAAGTCAATTTCTCTTGCGGTATCTTCTGTAGGTAGTGTTTCAATACAGGAGCAGGGTACTAACCACGGCTCTTGACCTGAACCTGTAAGAAGAGAGAGACAGAGAAAAAGGGGAAGATCATTACATAGGGTATCAAAAGCATACATGCGGAAGATGAAAGAGGAGAGGCGGAGGAGGTGGAGCCAAGGGATGAGAGAAAAGGATGTGAAAAGAAGAAAGGGGAAAGACAAAAGTCTAAAACCGTATCCCCCTAATATTGGTATTCACTACACTCGCAGTGCAAGTAATATTAAGAAGATATAAAAGAAACAGCTTACATGCTAAAATCTTCATTCCTCTTTTTAATCATTGGTGGTAAAATATTTCTTAGGTTCACTACATTTTAGTACATTTGTGAAAGTGTCAAATGATATTAAAAATAAAGGATAAAGGAAGGTTCTGTGGAAGTCATAAGAACAAAATCTGGGAAGCTGAAAAATTCCATTTGCAGATTTTTGAGGAGATAGACAAGTATTTTATCTAGGAAGGGTAAAAAGGTACTTCATCGTTAAAACGATCATTTTCAGTGGCATTGTGAGATTTCTGATTTTAAAATGTGAAGAGGAGAACTCTTGTAGTAGGAGGAAGTTTTTAAAATGGTACTTAAAATTCCAGCTTTTCTTTGCAGAAGGAAGGTTGAAGTTAATTTTATATTACATCTTCAGCTGATTGCCATTTGTCTGCACAAAAAATCTTTTGTGGTTGACAGTTCATTTGCTTTTTAGGAAAGTGGATACTAACTAAGGAGTACATAATTAATAGTGCCGAAAGTGGCAGATGGCTTGGTGAAACAACGTACGAATGGGGATATGAAATTGAAAAAGACACCCATTATTCACCTCAAATGCAATCTGCACCTAAAAGATGGCGCGAAGAACTGACACACTCTAGTGCTCCAGGGGCCTTCCACAGATGGAAAGTTGTCCTCCCTGTTAAGAAAGGTGATAAACGAATGGCGTCTATTAGAAGGTAGGAGGATATGTCTTAAACCTTAAATAATGGACGATTGAACACTTATTGTATGGTTGAATACATTTTTGTTCTTCTATCCCAGTTAATTTGGTCCATAACAACCTCCAGCTCTTCAAACTCTGAATTATTTTCATTAATATACTTCCATACTTTTTAATAATAAAATGACTTTAAATCTTTAACATCACTGCTTTTCTTACTTTCTTTTAGTATAGTGTCAAAAGTAACACGCATTCGCATATGTTTGCGTCTTAAGTAAACTGCTTACAGAAACTTTGTTCATGAGGGAAGATACATAGGCTTACATTTTTTATGAGTAATCATTTGTTTTGTGTGGATGTTATATTCAAATGGTAGCTGGAATAGGATACATTATTTCACTTGGGTGGGTGACCTGAGCCAGCTGTGAACTGTGTCTTACAGAGCTGGGCCACACTGTGACTGACCTGATCAGTTTTTGTGTCACTTCTATGCAACAGCTGCTTGTAGTTCTGAAGACCTAATTTGTACTGTAACAGATGTTTCTGATAGGATGTAAATACAGATAGTTCAGAAGGGAAAGGACAAAGGTACAAAGGAAAAGCAGAGAAAAGGAAAACAACTGAAGTGCAAGAATTCTGGGACTACATTTTTCCACCCCCCCATACTCTTCCTACACATTTGGATTCCGTGGCTTAAGTACTACATTGAATCGCAAACAGAGCATATTAATTAATGTTTGCATCTGGTACAGTAAAAGCAAACATGCCCTGACACTGTTTTTAGAGCTTTAGGTTCATTGCAGGAGCAGATACTGTCCTACTTGCCTTCTCTGTTGAAATCCAGTTAGTTAGGAGTACTTCTCAGGTCTGGGCGTGCCACAGATGCATGGGCAAGAAGACAAGTGCAGTTTGTCGTCTTGATGATGGTACAGGGCTGCATGCTGCATTGCAGAATGCCTGTCTGTCCGCAGTTCCTAAAGACAAAGGGAGGTGTAGCGGAAGTTACCATCTTCTGATTTTGCCAATTGAAGACATTCTAAGCATGCTGTTTTCTTGGCTGGGTGGAATAGTTTACTATGTGCTGTCTTGCAGAAAGGTGCACTCATCCTGCTACACTTGTGGAAAATGCTGTTTCTTTTTCTGTAAAAACTTAGCAGATCTTCATGATAACGCTTTTGAAACACTGTCTTGCACAACTCTGTTCGCAGTAGAACTAACCTTTAACAGGAGCTACATCAGCAAGACAGGTGAACAGGCAGTTTAAGGAATATCCTTTTCCAGACTGTTTCCCATACACCAATATGGGGATCCTTTTAGTTAGTCAGAAAATACTGAAAGGCAGATATTTTTTGTCTCCAGCAAGTACTGTCTTCAGTCATAAAAGCCACAGTAGCTTTGGGGAAAGATTCATTTTATCTCTAATGTTTACAACACTCTGCCTTTTTTTCCCCCTTCTATGCTTTTCCTGCCTTTAGTGCCTAACTGTGGATGGGTAAGTGGCTGAGACTAGCATCATTTTCTTTGTCATAAAAGCCACAGTAGCTTTGGGGAAAGATTCATTTTATCTCTAATGTTTACAACACTCTGCCTTTTTTTCCCCCTTCTATGCTTTTCCTGCCTTTAGTGCCTAACTGTTGGATGGGTAAGTGTCTGAGACTAGCATAATTTTCTTTTTACATACCTGGATTATGAAAAATAAAACACATATCCAGCATGTCAATAGACCTTATTTCTTCCACCATTTTTTGTCTAGTATCTTTTCTAAAAGGTAGGAATAGCTGCAGCAGTACAGCTCTGGAAATTGCCCCTGGGGAAACTCTTACATGTAATGGTGTCCCAAAGACAAACAAATCTCTTTTCTGTATATGATATTGGACAGCACCAAATGCTGTAAATGACTCCAAAATGAAGTCAAAAAGTGTATTTGCATTATAAAAATACCACATTACAGTTCAGAAAAGCAGTGTTCCATTTTTGGTAAACCATTTAATTTATTGTACAACTTAGTTGAAAGACCATCATCATTGTGGGGGACATAATGCAGTAAATTATAGCTGCTGTCACCAAATTTGATCTTTGAAAAAGTGCACAGGTAAAGCTTTCTATCAGATATGTAGGAGGTGTACATTGATTTTAATTAATAGTGTTAAATTTTGAAGAGAAGGCTGTCTTGTTAAATGGGTTCTTTCCTTTACTGAAGGCTATTAAGCACCCTTTTATCCTTGTAATGAAGGTTGGGTGGTGTCATGCATCTAGAATCATTATTCTCTTGCACCTGCATGCTTGTAGTTTGGTAATGATAATGTAGCTTTGGGCAGTATTAATATAATGCAGTAAATACATCTTTCCAAATATGTTTATTTAGAGTTCTTCAAGCTGGAAAGGCAACCATATGTTCATCTCAAAATGCAGAGCACAATATAACTCATATATTCATCAACAATAAAATTTTTCCTACACAAAACAAAAAATGTCTCTCTGAAGCTCAATACTACCCTTTGCAGTATCTAGGAGATTACCTTTTTGAGGTAAGTGAATTAAAAAAGATACCTAAAATTAGTGTTTCATTATCATTGTTAGCAATTTATGTCAGATTTACTGATTAGTGTAAATAATGCAGCATTAATAATAGAGGGGAATATGATCAGCCTGAATGTTTTGTAATTTGATTAAAGGTAGTACAACTTGCTCATTCTGGACTGTTTATCCAAGAGAAGATAAGGCTCGTGAATGTATATGAATACCTGAAAGGAGGGTGCAAAGAAAAGAGCCAGGCTGTTCTCAGTGGTACCCTATGACAGAACAAGAGGCGATGGGCACAAACTGAAGCACAGAAGGTTCTGTCTGAAAGTCAGGAAACTTTTTTTTTTTTTTTTTTCTTGTGAGGGTGTTGGAGCACTGGAACAGGTTGCCCAAAGAGGCTGTGGAGTGTCCATCTATTTGAAGGCCCTCTGGGAATGGTTCTGGGCAACTGGCTCTAGGTGGCCTTCCTTGGGCTAGGGGTTTGGACCAGATGTCCTCCAGAGATGCATTCCAACTTCAACCATTCTGTGATTCTGTAAAAGAAAAACTGTCTTTCCAAAAGCAGTGTTTTGTTTCAGACCAGAAGAAGTAACACCAAGGAAGCATATGTTATTTCTTCTTCCTCTTCATGTTCTTTCTTGGCTCCTGCTTTGTGCTGCTATTACTGGAAAAATTAATTAGACTTCAGGAGGAAGTTCCAGTGTAGGTGACCATCAACTAAACAGTTATTCATAAAATACTAGGGGGAAAAAGTATTATTTTTGATTTATATTCTCTTTATTTGGTAAGGATTTCAAATGTGTGTATGTATCTATCCATCTGTCTACCTATGTATGTGAATATGTATTTTTTTTCTGGGTTTGGCACACACCATTAAGCTGTATTGTAATGGTATCTTCATGCTTCAAGATCAATGTAATCACTTCTTTTGTCAATGTCAACTGACCTCAGTTACTCTACCTTCTTTTCATAACATTATAGATAGACTATGGTAAAATAATCTGTAGATTATTTTGTTAAAATTCTTAACTTGAAATCAGTTTGCTAGCCATCCTTCATGGCTGGGAAGAACTGGTGGTTGCAATGTGAATTTTTTAAGGGGACTGTATACTAAGCAGAGGAAATTCACTCAGACTATTTGTGTGCTGGGAATCTAATGTAAACGAGTCACCTATATTCCCTTTCTAATCAATGCACTAAGCTTGATGCTGCAAGAATTACAATTTCCTGAAATAGTTGTATGAACTGCTGAGTGTACCTTTAACTCTCCATTACTGTAGAAAGATCATTCCGTACGTGTAGACAAAATTAAATAAAATGAATTTAAAATAAAGGATTCTGTAAGGAATCAGCAACCCTATGAGAATAGATTAACACGCCAAGAAAACTTGTTAAGGATGTCTCATATACCAAGAGTTTATACACTGTAATGCTTCTCCATTTGCAGGAACTCTCATCCATGGAGTCAGAAGGGATTTAATTGTCTATGTTTCAGATAATGTTAATGAGTCCTTACAAATCAAATCACATGATGCTCACATGTGCAAAGACTAGATTCAACTTTGTCTCTTTCCATGTTAGAAAACCTGTTGCCATGCATGACAAAACAACTTCTTCTTTCTCTTTTACTAGTCAAAAGTAGTTAAATTCTTGAGAATGCAAGCTCTGTATTTCTTGGTTGGTAGAAGAGGATTCTCCAAAGTCCCTATAGCAGCTTTCTTCTGTGAGCTAAATGAGAACATGAGACAGTACATCATCAGATCCACTAAGACATGAAGACCTGGATGGACCTTATTTGAAGAGGGAAACCACATTAAATGTCATCATTCCAGAGAGACAGAGGGGTTTTTTTTTGGAATGGCTAAGCCAGATGAGGCATCTAGTGCAGTATCAAATGGTTCAGATTATTAGGTTTACCATTCAGCTCCAAAATTGGATCAGGAGTTAAATTTACAGTGATGCAAAAGATAAGTCAGAGCAAGAAAAGCAGCTTGTTTCCTCTTTCATCTTTCCATCTGAACTCTGAGGGGACATGTCACCATTGAGTGAATTTTCTTGTATGTGTGGAATTCACTAGAACTAGAATTTTCTTTTACTATTTCCTTTGAGAGAGAGAGAGAGAGATGCGTTCATGATTCATAGTTGTTTGCTTACTAGATGCACTATTCACCATTGACTCAGATGCACTATTCGGAACTTCTTAGCATTTTGACCTGGAACTACTCAAAGCCCTCAGAAGATTCCTTTAGTCTGGTAGTTAGTTCCTCAGATGACAGGGTGATTTTAGTCAACTGCAAATTGAAAATACTAGCTTTGCAAGCAAGTAGGAGCTAAAGCTGTGTTTGTTACACAGTAGGAATAACCTATTTCATTTGAAAATCCTTTGGATTCTTCAGGTCAAAGCATATACTGTGCTCTTCCTGTTTTAATGAGCAGCAAAGCCGTTACAAAAGGGTGAGAAGGGGGTTGAAAGGTCTTAATGTTTAGACCCTGAATAAAACACACATCCACATGGGATCTCAGTCTAGTGCTTACTCTCTTAATGAAACTTGTTCAGGGAAACTGTTCTCTATTACACCTTTCAGCTAAGATAGACATTTACATTTAATAGAGGAACGAGTCTCAAGTTTTTATGGCTACCTCACCTTTTATTGATCTCTATGAGAATAAAGTGTTTCTTGCTATGCACCCTGAATTCCTCCCAGGTGTGATAACAGGTTTCCATCTTAACCAGTCCATTAACTTGCACATATCTTTTTTTCTTAGATTTCATTAAAGTAACTCACCTCAGAGGCCAAGAGAGCATTAGCTTTCTATTTAAATGCATCTAAAGAACTCAGAAAACTGCCAAGACTCCTACTCTCGTAAAAGGAAAAGAGTAAAACATAGGCAATCGAATCACAACACTTGTCCAAATGTATTAGGCTTTATCGAAGAATGTTATGGACATGCTCTTTTCTCTCCCTCCCAGAAGTACTTGGCACATAATTCATTAGAATGTTCCAACTTTGTAAATTTGTAGTCCTGCTATAATAAATAGCCCCCTTCCTCCCCTAAACACCCACACGTATGTCCAGATGCTGAATTCAGTAAGACAGTATTACAGTCGTTTTTTCAGTGGAACTGCACTGACGTTGAGCCTATTCTTGTGATTTTTTTTGAACGAAGTCTTTTCTTCATCTTTATATTTCAATATCCGTTCTTGTAATCTCAACCTCATAACTCTAGTGTTAAAATACTTCGTGGGATTGTCATTAATGATTTGATTCTACAAGGTGTCAAATTTATTGGTTCAAGATATTAAAACACATGCATGATTTTAGGAACCTAGTCTCATAGTTAAATTTAAACAGAGACTTTAAATGCTTTCTTGGATTCATGCTGGAATTCATAAGATTTTGCCAAGATGGTGCTATAAATTATTTAAATATAAGTATTTTTATAAGCATCTTGAAAATAATCTGCAGCAAGTGCCACAAGTAAAGACTAGTTAATGCGTCAGAGTTCAGTTATCCCTGGCTCATCAAAAGCTATTTAGAGCTCTTTTCAAGTTACCAGAAATACTTAACTCTTCTGTAATGTGCAACAAACTCAGTATTTGTTTAGAAATAGAGTTATGCACATGCCAAATGCTTTTGGTTTGAATTATACATTTAAGGGAAAGTCTGAAAACAGGATGGAACGTGCAGTGTTTGAAATGTTATCTTGAAAACTTAGAAGTATAAGCTGTTCATGGCTTGCACCTTATCATTGCATGCGCTAGTGTGGTTTTTTGCCTGCTGTTATTTCCCATATTTCCCATACTTGATTTACCCGTCAGATTTAGATGTTTGAATTGGAAGGCAAGCTACCCCAAGCCTTCCACACCTGCTCACAATAAAAAATACTGGTCAGTACTGTGACCAAGGGGAACACTTCACCTGTTCTTAACTCATCACACAGGAGGAGGAGGCTGGTTTTGTAGTTACATGTGTATTTGCCTGAAGAAAGATGGTGTTTTATTCTTAGTCTGTGTATCTTTGATGAAAAGCGTACATTAAAACTCTCACTGAAACGTATTGTTCTCATATCCTGAAATAACTTAAATTTTTTTTGTAGTTATTTTTTACTAACAAAAATTATCTTGTGGCTTTGCTGGGAGTCTTTTCAGAATGAGTTGTAAACTAGTTTGAGAAATACTTCCTCATTCCCTGTGCTGAAGAAATAGCTGGAAACAATAGGTGGACTTAGATTACTAAAAAAAAAAAAGAGATTTTAAATTTTAAATTACTAGTTTAGTTCAGGCTTATAGGCAAGAACTGAGAAGATTTCATTGTAGTGGCCTTTATAAAATGAATGCATGGTTATAGTGAAATTGATGAAGAAATGTCTTTAAAATCCTTGCTACATTTTTGACTAATTGAAAAGATATGGGCTTTGGTTCTAGTTTTTCAAAAGTCCAAAGAGAGAATCCATTATGGAAACACAGTTCTTGTTTCAGCCACAGGGATTGAGTCAGAGTTAAAGTCAAGAGTAAAATAATTATGGGGAGGCTTACGTTGATAATTCCTATGCTATAGCTTCCTACAACATCAGTGGTTTGTTTCCAAATCACCAGCTGTTTATCTGGCACATAATGAGGACCCTTGAACAACTACATAAGCATGCATATGCACACAAGGGTTTACAATAGAATGTATAGAAAGACTTAGCACATAAAAGCTGTTTTAGAGCATTAGCTTTGAAACTAAAGAAAAGTGGTATTTTTTTCCTCTGCACAGACTGAAATACAAAATACTGAAGATATCCAAATGAACCATTTCCTGGCTGCACAAGAAACTGACCAAATCAAGTCTAACATGCAGCTTGCTGAAGTGAAAAATGCTGTTATAAGACATATGTATTTTGCTGCGGTAAGTAACAATTAATGCTTTCTTAGCAGAAAATGTAAAATGTATATTACTAAATTTATCTTTCATTATAGTACTGAGCTAATAAAGTAGATATTTTAACATCTTTTGAAATAGTAATAATGCCTTTTAACCTGCAGTGTTTAATAATCCCATATTTACTACATCTACCATTAGCTAAAATATAATTTAGTAGTGGTAATTGGTAGGCATGGGTGTGTGAAAGACATCACGAACTACTTGAAATCTTGGTATAATATATGAGATAAGTAGTACCTAATATTGTTCAACAAAATGTCATTGGATTACTCTCTTTCTATGACCTAGCTGAATTACACAAACACATTTTTAGAACTAACCATATCCTAGAGCAAGTATTTTGTTGATTCATATCAATGTTTTTTATTACAAGTAAAAACTAGAGCTAAATGCACTCCTTTGTTTTAACGTTGTCACATATCTAATCCTGAGAAATGTGCTACATTAGTAATTAAAAATATTAATTGATATCTGGAAAAAGCAATTAATTACTTTGAGTTAGGATATATTATCTCTGTAAGTTACAGTGATGCAGATGATAGTGTGTAAGTTTTTTTGTAGGAGCTTACATGAAGCGCTGTATGATTTTGTAACTGCAAAATCAGGTCCTCTATGTATATTAATATAAGTTCTTAGTAGCAAAAGAATTAGAATTTTTAAGTCCTCAATATACGCAATGTTTAAACTCGAGATTAACACATAGAAGACTCACGCTGCTTAAATCTATACATCTTCAAATGCTACATTTTTTATCAGTGACGTTTTATCAAGACTATACCCTCCAGATGTTTAAAAAATAAATGCCTTTGACTTTTCATGTATACTACACACAAGTGCACTTCTTACGAGATTATCTTTCCCTCAACTATTATGTAGTTATGTGCAGATGCAGTAATCATAATCCTAAAGACAGTCTCTCCTAAAAGACTTTTTTGGAAATATGTATGAGTAAGATTGTAATGCTAGGCCATAACTAAATATAGCAGTAACAGTAATTGCATTTTTGCACCTACATTATAGGTAGCTTGCAAGAGGAATGCAAAGTTTGCATTTTGCCATAGAAAAACTGAAAACACTTAATATTTTTTAATGTGGTTGAGTGGGCCAAATCTAGTAAAACTGTCTTTACATAAACAAGAAGTGGAGAATAACAGAAAAAATTGCACATATTATTTTCCTTTTAGGGTCACTAATCCTCTATTTCATAATTTTGCCATCCAAATACTAAAAAGATAAACATAAATAGACTGCTATGTTGAATGTTTTGCTTGAACTGTGTTTAAAAGAAGTTGCCATTTTGGGGGGGTTTATACAGTATTTATTGAATATGTTTATTGGTATCTAGTGTGCAGGTTGACTTTATCCTGTTTTACAGGCCGTTAAGCACAGGTTTGCTCAAAAAGACCAGCTGAATAAATGCAGTCCAGAGGTAAGGATTCTCACAAAGACAGCATGTTGCATATATGGAATTTTATTATGAAGTTAGGCAAACATACTTTCATTGTGAAATTAGCTATTGAAGAAACATTTTAAAAATATTTATGTTACCCAAAACTCTAATAATTATTAAAGCATTAAAGAGCATCATTGGAATACTGTTGAATTTTGTTCGTTCTTACAATGCTTTCAGTACTGTCCCCTTTATTACAAAGAAACTCTTTAATCCTGCTGGTTAAGAGAACTTTACCTGTTAATGTTAGAAGAAAAGAAGCAAAGATGCCCTAATGTGTTGTAGAGCATCTTAAACTATTCAAGCACTGTATTTATGCAGTGGCAATACAGAGAAAGTACACACAACTTCTTGCAGTGCTCATGTGTTTTTGCTAATAGGGACAGAGTTCAGCTAAAGGTTGTCTCACTGTAGAAAGAAAGAGTAGTTGTTCTTCCAGCATAAACCTTAAACATCATCATGCAGGTTTCTGAAACACAGACTGCAAGTAGAATACATTGTTTTCCAGTCCTGTTTTCATAATTACTTCGACTTAATTTCTTTTTTTATACTATTTAGTTAATTTCTCTTTTTTCTTCCCGTTAAGCAAATACATGCCATAAATCAGGTACAGGTCAGCGACAGGTTTTATTAAGTCTTTGTTCTATCTTAAATAAGTAAGTACTTCCAAAATTTTCCCTTTTCTATCTGTAATACTAAGAATAAATCTTTAAATAATGTTGAAACATTGCCTCTTAGTACTTAAAAAGCATTATACATAGTAGCTATGAGTTACTGTACTTTATATGGTAACTTCTGTTATTTAAAAGTTAAAATAGGAAACACTTAAAGAATATCTATTAGCTTCCTGTATTTCTTGGTAGCTGAAGATTTGGTATCTTCATGAGCTGTACTACATAAATAGTTACTTGATATATAAATGAGGTCCCAGTCTGACAAAACGAGCTCTCAGGCTTCACAGAAATCTCTTTTTATTTGATTTCCTTCTGTTGACACGATAAGGAAGGGAGGAGAAAAGTATTTTTATATATGAGCACTAAAATGCCTTTCTCATTGTCCAACACTGCCATTAATAGGCAAAATGCTGTGTGCATTTCTGTTACTGCACAGATTTGCATTGAAATTTAATGTTAATATTTAGTTTATCGAGTTTATGGGAAAAAAACTTTAGCTTTCGTAACACATGTAAGCTGAAATTGTTATTCTGTACTCCTAATAATAATACAGTTTTTTGTTTGGAAATTTTAAGCCTAATTCTAAGACTTTCCTTATGCATGATCTGCCACTGTCTTTTATTGCTTTGTGGAATATCCATTGCTAGCCTTTGCATCTGATATGGGACTTTTATAGGCAGTATATTTATGGCTTTTAAAAACAGCTCCGATAAACATTTCCAATAATACTAGTGAAGTAAAATAAAACCTATGAACTAAATTAACAGATTAGAACTACATACTATATTCAGTCATCTCAGTCTGCATCTTCTAGGAAGGCTTAACTCAGCCAAGTGTTCGGTTATCTATCATCTTCCCTAAAATATTTATTTCTCTTTTGTCAGCTTCTCTTCCACATTATGCTATATAAAACACAGCTTACTCTCTGTGGACCTTCATTTTTCATTTGTTTCTGCTTAAAGTTTTCATGGTTGTACCAGCAGTGCTTCACAAGAATCCGCTAGTTCCTCATCAGCCAGAATGTGAGCCAGTGGAGCTTTGTACAGCTTATTGAATATTAAGGCCCTACAAAAGGTGTCTCCTGATACTGAAAAAAGTTCATCATCTCAAGTTTTCTATCATCCTTCTTTACCCCTTACAAATATGCTGAAAACTGGTTCTCCACTTCCTCCTTATCTTGAATGTAATGCAAAAGACCTCACACTCTCCCAAAATAATTTTGTTTCAGTGTACTTTCCAAGTAATGCATTGATGTTGCTGTTCTTCTAGTACCAGAATTTTCAAGAGATACAAGTTTCAATCAGAATACGATCACCAGATGAGGGCCAGTAGTAATGTGCTTCTACATGCACAATATACTGAGTCATCTTGACACATCTTAAATCCAGGCGACAGAGTTGTTCTTTGACTACCGTTAAAAAGTTTATGATTGCTCTTTAGATGTGCTGTTTGCATATAATTAACATTACAAAAGTATGAATGCAACCATTATTTCCAAAGGAAATAATGTGAAGGTTTCAATAGTGCCTGTATGAATGAGAAAATTTAAATACATGTGAGTTGCAAACACCAGATGCACAAAGACTTGATTAAAAGAAAATTGTCTAGATGAGTGGCTTTATTTATTGTTAATGTAACAACGGCATACATTAGGAATCTGAGAAATGAAACATTTGTAGAGAAACTAAATATCTAATGCTAAGGTGGAGCTCATTCACTGAGACTTTAGCTGTGATTTAATTATGATTATAATTTCTTTCAGAAGTTTTTTCAGGTTTGACCTGATCTTCTAATGATTTCACAATGAAACATTTTTGGAAACTGTCTTGCTAATAGCAGCATACTCCGTCAACCTCAAAACCACAATTGGACTCAAAGTCTGTGTTAATTTAAATTTTAAAACGATTGGTAGGATGTCTTGAGTAGCTTTATCTAACGTACATTAGGAGCCAGGTTTTTTGGCAGAGATCGTAAAGACCACAAATTGTCAGGGACTAAAGCAACAATAAATTAATGTAGCTGTTTAATTCCCAGCAGTCCAATCAGTGATCTTCCTGACTCTGCTTCTCTCGGTTGTGACTCCCTATCCCAGTTTCTTTGCATTTACCAAAGCCTGAGGCTGTGTTGTCAAACAAAATAGCTGGATTTCAAAGTAGAAGTTACCAGGCAGAGGGGAGTTGTGCTTCAGTTAGCAATATGATTGCAACTGGTTTGTGCATCTCAGCTTTGGCTTGAACCTGGACTAGAGGAAAGATGTAAATAGCAGTGTAGCTGAGATCTTCAATAGCTCCTCTTTCGTATCATTAATTGGTGCAAATAAAGGTTTGGAAAGCTGAGAGTACAGACAATAACAGGGAAATTGCAGGGCCGATACCGCATTTCATGAAAGCCATGAGATCCTTCTGGGTCCTCTGAAAGCTTGCAAAATTAAGTGTTTTGCTGTCATGAGTGGCAGAGAATAAGAAAGAAGCCCTGTACCATTAAGAAGATCTTCAGAGCTTTGAAATCCACTGGGATCAATACCTGTGCTATCTGTAGCATTAGCTGCTTCTCTGACATGCTATATGGGAATAGGAGAACTAGGGAGATAAAACAGTTACATGGTGTATGGTTTTATAGTGTGTACTTGTAAATGATGTATTTCATGATTTTACCTTTTTCTCTAATTTTTTTAGCTGTTCAGTGGTACTAATTATCTTACTGCTCCAGCCATATACTGTGGGATGTACTCTGCACTTTTGGAAATACTAACACTTCTTTGCATACATTTCCAGAATAAATTAAGACAAGTTATTGAGTGTGTGAATTGTAATTTGTTTTTTAAAAGGTTAGATGTATTCAGATCTTCTAAGAAGAGAAGCACATTCTGAAACCTACTATCTTTTCAATGAAAGCCCAGTTCAGTAAGAGTGAAGGCCTTTCTAGATGGCAGCAGCTTATTGGATCAGGCAATAAGTAATATTTCTGGTTTAATTTATAATCTTCTCCCTGTTTTATTAGATTACCAACATTTTACTTCGAGATTTCCTGTTAGCTCTTATAAGTTTTTTTTATTAAGCTGTTCTTTTACTTACAAAGATATCTCATTCCTAGGTTAAAAGTACTCATCTGTCCAGAGGCACATGGTGTATACTTGAAGGATTAGTGGAAGAATATTTATTTCCTGATGTAATCGCAGAACTTGCTGCTGGTCAAAAGTACTCTACACCTCCTGTGCAACTTCTTCATTCTCTTCTAGAATATGTCCTATTGGTGAGAGATGAAGACTAAAGTATTGTAAATATTAATGCAAGAAATTGAAGTATTATGATCTTTGCTTCTGACATTGTATTTAGTGGTTTTTAGTGATGTATTCACCCTTCACTTTGTGTTCATCAATGTGTTTGTGTTAAGAAAGGAAGAATTTAATACTTAAGGGTTTTTAAAAATTATTATTTATTTACAAGCCGTATGAATGTAGTGCTCTAAATATTGTGGAAGAATTGGCCCAGAATTTTTTTGTTGCTTTCAGAAACAGCACTTTTGTGACTTTTTTTTAACCTAGTAGGCCACAGATAGAGAGCTCAACTGAGAGTAAGGTGTGTTCTAAGCAGTGATGCATTCAGCTGGAATATCACACTAGAGCAAGCTCTCCTTTTTCCTTCCTTTTTTTTGTAAACTCTGAATTTTGCTGCTTGTAGTTATGCATTAAATTGCATGTTACTTCACTGATTAAATTGGTCTCTTGGGATTGTAAGGAATAAAGAAAATATATAAACTCTTAGTCATTATGGATCTTTGGCCAGTATGGAGCCAACATTATTTTCTCAATTTATTACAGGGAAATACCGATGCAGTATTTTATGCTAAACTTCATCACATTTTGTACCTTATTCTCCAACATGATCCTCCTTGGAAGTCTCCATCTATGTTAAAGTATTATTTGGATCTTCTTCAGTGTCCTATGTGTAAGAAAGGCACATGGTCTTTGATAGAGATGCTTGTAAGGTAAGAAAGTGTAATGAGGTGTTGGATGCAATAGTTGCTATGTTACTCCAAACTCAGGGATGGGGGAGGAGTGTTAGAATTCTATTGTATCAAAGTCACATACTCACCAGAACAGGTTAACTGTATGTGAAGGTCTAGAATTGTAACTGAGATTTGGACCTTTCACTTTATGTTTCACTAAGTGTTAGCTCACAGGCAGAGCGGGTTTTCTTGGAAAGGAAAAAATTTACATTTTCTTGTCCTCCTTCCTTTTTTAAAAACTCTTTATTTTATTTTTTAAGCTTTCCACAAAATACAGTAATCTATGTGTTATTGCTGTTCTGATGTGTATGTGTATATATATACACACACACATATATATCTGCAGGTACAAAGCAAATTCCAGTCTTATCTTACCAAACATGAAGCTTCATGTTGTATTTTGATTTTAATCATAAACTTTAACATCTTGTTTAGGAAGTCTGATTATATCTTATACATCTACAAATAGAAGACTCAGTACATAGGAATCGTTTGGGTAATTAGTCTATGGTTTAGCTTGAGAAGTCATTTTTTGTAATTTACATCAATAGACATTAATTTTTGCATTCATTTGGAAGAGAAACTGTTCCGCTTATTACTGTCATAAAATCTTAAGTAACATTTAAATACTTTGATACAACTGTGATTACAGATATATGAATGTGTATAATTGTAAGCATGTCTATAGTCTTGAAGGGCATTGAATCACTGTACTTGAATCATTGTAATTGGACAATTAATAGTTTTTATTAGGAACATGTTACATGGAATGGAAGAGAATTTATCTTTTAGATAAAGTATTTTATCTTTTAGTACTTACTGGCAGAATGTGAATACCTAGCAGTTGTATACCTGGTGGTTCCAGTACTCAAAATTCTAGCCAAAAAAATGTGTTTGTACTTTACTTCAAGATTATCTCCATCATGTTAGACAATCATTAGACTTGATCACAAACTGTAGTCCTGTCAAATAGTGTGTGTGAACTGTTGTCTGAACTAAGGTTTTTAGGATGTTACAATGTCTATAAAATACATTACAAGACTACCTTGTAATTAAAGGATTTTAAAGAAGTTCCGTTAAATTCAGTAATTGTACATTACCTCAGGTAGAGACAGAAAAATCAAATACGGTTAAATTACTTAGTTTACACTATAATACAAAATCTTCACCTACAACACAAAGCCCCAGTCACAAACATGTTGATTTTTTTTTGAAAATGCAGCTTTAAAACGAGAAAGTTAGCCTTTAAAATGATGAATGTTTTTGGGGAGCAAGGAATTTCCTTGTCAAAATTGTCAAAAATCGAAGCTGACTTTTTTGCCCATAGATCAGACTATGATTTCTGTCATACAAATGGATTTTTCGGTGTTTATTTTTCAGGTCTTGCCTTTATTGCAAAACCATTTGTCATGCAGTCCCAGTTTCAGGGAGTGGAGATGAACAGAGGATAGTTCACAAAACATTATTGAAGTTTTTCTTTGATTTAGTAAAAGCTGAAGTAGAGTTTCTGACAAAAAGGTAGGTTTTATAGGGTAATACTTTCTTATTTCTTTTTCACAATTTCACATGCATTTCTGTATCTACAGCAGGTTGTATCCTGATTTTTGTATGTCCCTAATAAGATACTGTTCTACAGAGATGGCAGTTCAGCAATTCCTTTTCTATTTCTCAATTCTTAGTTTGTTTATTTTAATTTGTATACCTTTTTTTCTAATCATGTTTTAAGGCCTCTAACTTTTCCCAGCCTATTACTTCACTATAGTACAAGTTTCAGTAAGCATTTAATTTTGCTCATAAAGTTGTATTTGTAGCCTTGCAATACTTCAGTATTCATTCTTTAAGGTAGACAAGCAGCATTTTGAACATACTGATGTGGTTTTTTTTAAATTCAGTTACCGGTTATCTTTTGCTAGGGAGACAATTATCTTTCTTTAGTTTATGAAGTATAAAAAAAGTCTTGCTTTTGCTCTGCCTTTATATAGTAAAGGCAGCCTTTACTTTATGTAATATTAGCACAATATTAGAATTCCTTCAGTCTGACTGTAATAGTCATCATTATTTTACTTATTATTCATCAGAAATTGTGTCTGATCTTTCCATCCTTAAAAATTGCCAAACCTGTGTGTGTTTTGACAGAAGACAAGGTTTCTGTCTGGTAACTATAGTAATCAAAGTGGCACAAAGATTTAGGGTTTTTCACTTTCTTTTTTTACAGTTTGGTTGAAGGGACCAATTCACAGCATCAGCAAGTCATGCCACAGACAGTTCTTCTGAAGACCTTTTGGCTGGGAAGCGAAACCTCAGTGCTTTTTACCAAACACATAAATATTCTAGCAGATTGGGTCATCCTTTCCCATAGAGAATTGAACAGAAAAAATGATGTGAGTATGAGTTTTATACTTTAAAATAATGAAGACCAACTTTTTTTTTTTAAAGGCGTTCCTTTGTTCATCCCTTTGTGAGGAATTATATGTAAGTATCACAGCTGCTTGTTATAGCTGCCTTTTGTTGTGAAGCATGCTGGTTTTTGCTCCACTAAAGGAAGTGAATTGATCCATAAGATTCTCATATTGATCTGTAGAGAAGAAACGAGTCATGAGTAGCTTGTTGGCTACATTCAGATGTTCACATGCCCTTACCAGCAGGTATTACTGTAGTCATTAGGGACACCAGCTTAACACATCCTGTCAAACAATAAGGTGTAACGAAAGAGGTGATTATCTTATTTTACAGTGATTGTATTCAGGAAACGTTGGAAGGAGAAAGCGAACAAAACTAATAGTTTTTTGCTGTTTTCTACAGATAGCATTATTTTATTGTAATAAATGCCCCAGTTTTCTTCCCAAGTCCTTTAGTTTCGTTTGGTATCATCCCTAGGTCTTTTCATAAAAATGGAATTGAAGGCAACTTAATTGCTGTTCTGTGACCTGCTGGCCAGCAGGACATTGACCTGAAAGATACTGAGTGTCCTCTATACCACCTCTTTCTTTTCAGAAGCTAGAGGCCTTGTGAAACATCTTTGACTTCTAGATTCTCACATAAAATACAAACTTACTGCTGTCTCTGCGTTCTCTTTTAAATTATTGTGAAAGCACAGAATAAATAGGTACTTCATTCACTTTTTCAATACAATAACAGAACAACAATAGAAAATCAAGTATTCCAGAGAAAAAAGCACTTTCAATATAATACCTAGTAGTTCTTCATTATGTTAAGAAAGCAGAAAGATTAAACATAATGAGAGCTTCACTCATCTTACCTAGCCAGACCTCCTACCTTTTTTGAGGGCTATCAAAGCAAGACATTCTGAAACATTGCTGCCTTTTATCCTTGGTCAAGATATTTAAAAAGTGCCTAAAATTAGGCTTCTATACCCATATTTATATTTAAACAACCTACCTTTTCAAAGGTACTGAGCACCAAGCAGGCTTGCATTCAGTTGGTGTCAGTGGCCATTCTGTTTCTTTGGAAAATGAGACTGCTTTCATATGGTTCCTGGTGTTGAATCTGCAGTTTAAGTGTAGGCACCATTTTCTTTTTTCTACTGTGCCTTCTTTTGACAAGTTCCAGCACTGTAAGCCATACCTTTTTCATAAACCATTCTTTGCATAAGCAGAATAATCACTTGTGTCAGATAGAGTGTAGTACATGTAAGAAAAATAAACTTAAAAGAAAGAATAAAACATAATGTAAAACATAGAGACCTACCTCTTGTTTAGAGTCTGTTTTCTTTATATACATATATTTAAGAATTGTACTTTCAGCACAAAACCCAGATACCTATCGCTTTCCCACTTTGATCTTATGCACTGTAATGTACAATATCCCTGCAGATATGAATTCTAGCCTTAAAAAGCAGCTTATTGCCTCGTAGTAACTGTAGTGTTGTATGTTCTTTCTCACAGCCTTATTCTTTAACTTCATATTTATATATTGCATTTTCTTTCCCTTTGCATTTTTTGGCAAAAATAAACTCTGAAATAGAATACCATATTTTTACATTTAAAACTTGTTATTATCCCTTTCTGCACTCTCAATTTTGTTATACTAAAACTTGATGTACTGATTTTTCCATATATTCAGAGACTCCGTTTAAAATTCCATGATATAGTTGAAAAGGTCATTCAGAAAGCCAAAGGAGCAGATCTTCCCCAGCTATGCAGGCAGAACTGTGTTTTCTTTTCTCCTCCTTTTTTTATTGTTTTAGAGATGCATAAATAAAACCACAGTATTTCCATGTCATTAAATATAGCATATTGGGTGCAAAATTTTCCTTCCTGTCTTAGTGTGTGAGTCATTGTTACCAGTTTTGTTTTTTAAAAGCTGTTTGCTTAAGAGGCAACACATTAGCAAGAAACACATAAGGCCATTCAGAAACCTAAATGAAGGGAATGATTTTGGGTATTCTTACTATTTGCGTGGGCACAGAAATTAAGTGTTTTATAGCACAGTGTAAAGGGATGACCATTTTTCCCAGCTTACATGGGCATGTTAGCTCTTGGGAAGAAACAAACATGCCAATTGTGATATATCAAACTTCCATGCAATTCTCCAGTGAAAATATCTGTAAATAAAAACAGATGAATAATTTAATTAAATTCTTTTTTTGGGCATATCTTCTAAGTGGTAAAAGTGGGCAATTACTTTTTTTTAGCTTTTTAGAATCAGATTATCTTTTTTTGTGATTCAAAGAGATTGCAACAAATCAGCACTAGAGTGGAGGGAAAATATCTATATATGTTTCCTCTCTTCTAGTGCTGATTTGTTGCAAAATTATGTTTTTTGTGTGTGTAAACATGTTTGTGTATGTGCGCGTGTGTGTGTGTGTAAAAAGAGCAATCCAGAAACAGTTACAGTGTTTTAAGAGAGAAAATCCATGCTGAAATTCTGAGTTACTGGTTTCCTTGGCTTATATATTCTGAAGGTATTTCACTTTTCAGGCCTATTACAACCTACATCAGAAAAAAAGAAAAAGAAAGTAGGGCTATAAAGGCTTAAGTTACATATATGAGTGCATTTGCTTTCTTGTGTTAGATGGAATTTACTTTATCTTAAAAGTACCAGAATAAAATTTGTGACAGGAAATTGGACGCCCTCGCTCATTGTGTTAACCTGCTGGGACAACTTGGTGGAATAAAACTGATACACTATCTTTGCAGTTAAAAATGCACTGCCAAAAGAAGTTTTTCCATCACTTGAGATCTTCAAATCAAGATTGAATATAATTTTAATATAAATAACATTTGTTATTTATTATATTATTTAAATAGGTTTGATGCAGAAACTCCTGGTCAAGGTTCCTTGAATCAAAGCTGTTAATTCAGTTTTAGAATTTACAAAGGAAAGTGTATATTGCTTATAATGCTTTGAGTGGCATTGACTATTGCATGGCTTTTCACAGTGTCACAGATGGTATCCGAAATGCTTTTCATCCCTGATCCACTGGTGGTTTTTTAAAAAAAGCTGTGTTACGTAGCTTGACAAAAGAGTGAAAAAGGCATTAATTCCATTTTTTAGTTGCATCATCTTGCATATTTCTAATTTGATTTGTTCCATGTTTCAGGTATCATTACCTGGTATAGATTTGTGTGGTGTAAATTTGTAGAACTAAATGTCTTACTGGTCTATCTGTCACTTCCAATAGCTTTCTTGCAAGTATGTTTTTGGCACTTTTGGAGTACTGCATAACCCTAAAAACATCTACAGCACATGAAAAAGAACTCTAAAAATCAACTCTAAAATAACTCTGTAATTCAAAGTAAAAAAGTTAAAACGAATTTTCCTATGACTTAAAAGCTTTCCTATAGGAACTTTTATATGTACTAAAACACACTGTGAAACTTCTGTCACTGTAGCACTTGACTTGGCAAAGCATTAAATGGAACAGCAATGTAGGAATTGCATTTCCTACGCTGGCAGACATCAGTTGTAGTGATGTGACCTTTGTATGCTAACAGGGTCAACAGCCTCTTCCCACTTCAGTGCTTTTCTCCATGAGATAGCTTTGATTCTCAAGAATAAGAACAAGGAAGAGAGTTTTGAAAAAAGGTTTAACTGGATCTCACTTAATTTGCTGTGCATGGTGTAGTGGGTTGACCCCAGCTGGCAGGTAAGTCCCCACCCAGCCGCTCGCTCACCCACCCCGCAGCAGGATGAGGGAGAGAATCAGAAGGGCAAAAACTAGGAAACTCATGGGTCAAGATAAAGACAGTTTAGTAAGTAAAGCAAAGCAGCACACATAAGCAAAGCAAAATAAGGAATTTACTAACTGCTTCCCATCAGTAGGCAGATGTCCAGCCACTTCCTGGAAAGCAGGGCTTCATCACACATAGTGGTTACTTGGCCAGGCAGTCGCCGTAACTCCGAACGTCCCCCCTTCCTCCTCTCCCCAGGAGATCTTTTGTTGCTGAGCATGATGTTTATATGGCATGGAATATCCCTTTGGTCATTTTGGGTCAGCTGTCCCGGCTGTGCCCCCTCACAGCTTCTTGCACACCCCCAGCCCACTTGCTGGGGGGCAGAGTGGGGAAAAAAAAAGGCCTTGGCGCTGTGCAAGCACTGCTCAGCAATAGCCAAAACATCCCTGTGTTAGCCACACTGTTCAAGGCACAAATTCAAAACACAGCACAGGGCTGCTATGAAGAAAATTAACTCCATGCCTGGCAGACCTGGTACACTTGGGTTTATAAGGAAGAATAATATTTCAGTTCTGTTAAGAATCTTCTCAGCACAATTTGAAATACTATGTTTTGTAGTAGTACATTATTTTTAGGAATTTTAAAAATACATTCAAGTTTGATTAAAGATTGAAGTAGTAAATGATAGAACCAAAATCAGTGGTTTCTGAGTAGTCTCAATTTTTGTTAACTGAAGGCTCGTGTTCCAATGACCAGTAGTCACACCATTATGTGACAGTGTAAACAAAACGCTCTCATTTAAATGTGTTTTTATTTAATCCAAAATTGCATTTGTTAGTAAGATAGCAATTCATGTCATTTATACGGGTAACTTGTTATTTTACATCCAGGAATAAGAGTTTCCATACAATGTTCTGAATATTGCTTTTCTATATCTACAAAAAAATCAGGTGGCTCCTGTGCATTTACTTTTTCACTGATTTATGTACAGAGGTCACTTAGCTTTGTAAGACTTTATTCTTACATTCTAAAAATACTGTTGCTGAAATTTTTTTTTAATTTGTTGATAATTTTCCCTTTAGTTGGGTAATTAAAAATAGCATCTAAACTTCAGAAAAACTGCAGCTTTAAACCAGCGGTGGAGTTGTAAAGCAGTAGAAGAGACTTTTTCTTTTTAAAATTTAGTCTCTTGAGTTTGATAGCAAAAGCTATTTAGGTGCACAATGATGTTTTGTCATACATGGTAGCAATTCCCATGTTTAATGGAAATGCTTGCTGCTTTTTCCTTTTTAATATTGCATGTGTTTTCATTACTATGTTCGTATTGTTTTGTGGTTGAAAATGAAAATATTTTTAAGATGTTAATATTTGAATATTTTTAGAACAGATGATAATTTTCAGTAAATTAGAGCATTTCCCCTTCATTTGTAGCATTGAAACATTTATTTCAAAATATTAAGAAGAAGAAGCTCTTGGTTTGTACTACCGTTTTTTTACTAAAATGTCAACCAAGCCTACACCAGTTGGCAGTATCTGGTTTGTCTTTGTCAGTGTGCAGAGATACGTAGCTGAACAAACGTAGTTGCAACTGGTGTATCAGCCACATTTAATAAGCAGCTATATATCTGACTGCGAAGCATTATTAATACTTGCAGTTTTAACAGTCATTATTTCAATCTGCTGCCTCAGAGTAAGCTTTCGCTCCCCACCTTTTCCTTGAAAATATTTCATAGGTGAAGTAATACAACCTTGTGATTTAGAAACAAGAAAAAGAATGTACGTACTTGTGCTTTACATCCATATCTACCTCATATATGTCCTTGATACCGTCACTTACCTCTAAAATTGTGCTTATTTGCTGCATTTGTGTAATTTATTTCCTGCAAAGAACTATCGATGGAATTAAATTATTCACCCAGTATTTTGCTTTGGGGTCCGATGATAAAAGAGGTATGCATACTTAAGGGAAATTTAAATGCATTTCAGATGTTTTAAATTAGTTCTTCAGTTTCTATTCCTGAATCCTCAGAAGATAGGGAGTAATGTAGCTTTTAAAATATTTAAATTTTAGTTGAAAAAAATTATTTTCATGTTGTTCACATGCCATATCAATGTTCTCGGTTTTTTTTTATTATGAGATCTCACAGTTCATCTACAATAAAGTATTATGATACACTAAAGCAAGGGGCAAACCAAATCAAGTAGAGCTTAACAGAGTAAGAGGAAGTAGGGCTGGAAGCGATCTCAGAGATCACATTCCTAACAGATTTTCCCTGGCTAGTTCTTAAAAAGCTTCATGATGGGAGATTATACTGTCTCCCCACACGATGTTTATTTGTAGTTGTGTTTATTTCTTTTCTTTTGAATGACAAGTAAGTCTGTTAACTGTAGGGACAGTATTTATGTAGGTTTTCGACAAATTACTTTGTAATCTTTTTATAATAAATCTCATCTGTGTCACAGTCTCTGTTGCTCTTCTATATGTCTGTTTGATTTATTGATGAAGCTCAAACTGTTTCAGTCTTTTGTGCTTTCCAGCTCCTGAGGGAATCCTATTAAATTATTTTAAACCAACCTTGAACATATTTTGTTCTCAAAGAAGTATCAGACAAACCATTGACTGTAGTGTGAGAGCACAACAAAAGACAGAAAAGTTTTGTTTCCTTTAAGTAATTCTTTAAATTTAAAAATCTGAAGCAGGCTGACAAATAAGTAAGTACATATTCAGTTCAATTTCCCTCTTATCCAAAATTGTCCGTTATGAAGTACTCATTCTCTTTTACTAAAATACAATGTATTGGCTCGTGCTCTAGTGTAACAGTAGTGATTCTCTGGTAGAGCCTTAGGTAGGTGTCTTTGGGCAAATGAATTTCATGTGTTCCTACAATGGTGCATACGTTCTTCCAATTTGCACTTTCAAAACTGGCATACAAATACTGAATTTTCTGTGGTTGTACATGTGGTCAGAGGAATAACTTAGTTCAGAATCATTGTATAAAATATTTCTAAATGGCACAGGAAGGTGTTTAGTAGACAGATCTGACTTTCTTTGCACAGACTTACTCAGAAACTAGAAGCAGTGCTTTACCTAACCAATACTGATGAAGTGAAGTGCTCATGTGGGTGAACAAATATGTTCGTCTGTCTCATGGTACTTTCTGGATAGCATGTTGAAGTGCTGTATATTGTCTTGATGCCTCCTGAAGAAAATGCGCTTTGGCTTTTTTTCTACATATGACCATTTTCTGCAAGTTCAGGGGAGGAATAGGTAAGGCTAATACCCGTAATATGTTCTTTCTACATTTGCAGCTGCTAGTCTCTTCAGAATTTTTGGTAGCAGAAGAAAGTTTCCGGATCCCACAAACTGGCTGCCAAAGTTTTTTCTGTGCAGGAAACTAACACCTTGCATCCTTTTCCCTTTTGGCACAGACATACACGGTTAGTCACAAAAGGAGCTTTAATGTCATGATGAAATCTTCAGGAAAAGCAAATCCTAATAGAGCAGGGAGAATAAGATCCCTGTAATTGTCAAATTAAACACAAGGTTAACTAGCATAAATGCAGTACTTGAAATCTTATAGTAAAAAAACCCCTAATTTAAAAAAAAAATCACACTTTGTACTTTTAAGCTTTGATCCCATTTTGCATGTTGTTTTAAACAGGATGTTTTCAAATAACTTTTATTTCTTCAATGTCAAATCCTAATTGATGTGGCATAAATGGCATATTAATTTTGTTGACCTGGCTGCAACAGTTAGCCTTTGAGCAGAAAAAGAAGAGCCAATGAAGAAGTGATGTGGCAACAGAGTGGGCTTTTATCTAAAGAAGTTCTCTAGTGTTATTACTGGTACATTATCAGTGTGAATTTGTTATACAGTACAGGTCTGTAGATACTCTTTTTTTTTTTTTTTTTCCCCATTTAGGCTTTCAGATGTGAAATAGCTGGTCTATTAAATGCAATTCTTGGAACTGTAGTGGAATATTGGATCGTCTCAAGTTTGCTTATGGACAGAAATGTGTTTCATCAAATAGCTGATGATTTGGCACAGTACCTTGCCATTTCATGTGATGGTGAGTGTTTGAAAGGCCTCTCAAAGTCTTTTAAACAGATAGACTAAAATCCTCACTAAAATTCTCAGTTTACTTTCAAGTTATATTTTACCTTCTGTTGCAGCTGTGCAGTCTTATGGTGCGATGTGTACGTATGCAGGAAACTGTTTTATTGTGTGTATGTGTCTGTCTGTTGGTCTGTCCCAAGCAAAGACCAAATAGAACAGGCTTTCTTATTAAAATCCCTCTAAATAAATCTCAGTAGGTGTTAATGCGAAAGCAAGACTACGCAGTGTGAAGAAGAAGAAAAATCTTTGGAGCTCTCTTGTCAGTTTAGGAAGAGCTTTAAGCATATCATAGTAAGCCATAACTTCAGAGAGGCAATTGGAGACACCTTAGCTCAGGCCAATTCTCAGGTGAAATTTTTCACTCCACAAACTTTATCTTGTTTGCTAAAGACACTTCAGCCGTAAGTCCAAAAGCTACGCTGAACTTTTTGACACGTGCAGACTTCAAATGAAACATTGCCGTGTTTCATTCCAAATCCTTAGACTTAATGGACTTTATTTGGGGGGGGGGGAAATTCCAACTAGTCCCATGAATTACTATTGTTCCTCTTCAGTAAATATACTAGATAAAGAGAAATGTCATGACTCAAATGAACCATTATCATTTAACATGAAATGTTGGTTGAGGTATTTGTCCATTTAGCAACTAGGGGGTGGGGAACTCAAAAGTCCAAAAAAATAATCTCAGGAAAACTACTGAATGTTTTAAATTTCATTTTCAAACTTCATTCCCACCAAAGCTCCTACCCAGCCCCACCCTGCCAATTAGGAAATAGTGGGAAAACTGTAACTTAGGTGTTACACCTGAATGGATGTCCTGGTTTCAGTCATCATTTTCTCTAGAGGTAAGTGTACATAGGTTTCGTTTAAAGTGTTGCTGCCTTTTTCTGCCCGGACACTTGAGAAGAACTATCCTGAAAAAGTTAAACTAAAATCTTAGTCTCTAGACAAATAGTTCCAGTCCAGTCTTAGAGAAGGCAAATTATCAGAACTGTTATAGCCTGCCTTAGATCTTAGAAGGCCAAATCAGTTGGAACTTTATAGTATTTAAATCAATGGAGCTTTTAGTATCTACTGCTATTACCACCGCTCCAACGTATTTTCTAGCTTTTATATAATAGGGAGAATCTTGGATATATGCACAAATGGAAAATTACACTTTCTATGCTCTCCTTCATTGAGAGCATTCACAAGAACAACATTTACAATCTGGTTATAAAGAGTAAAGATTCTTTGACCTAGTGGTGATCACTGCTGCTCGGTTAAGCCCTTGGAGCCCAAAAAACTGTTGCAGAGTTCTCCTAAATTCTGTTGCTCTTAGAGTAGAAAACATCTGTACTCTCAAAACTTGTGTTTCTGTTTTGATCGAGTCTACAAATCAGTTAATGTATGAGCACTTCTTAGCAGAACAGAATATTCCCTCAATACAGTAAAGACCTTCTTCCTCATGGCAGACCGTGCTTTCCACCTGTTTCAGTTGCTATTTTGACAAAATTATTTTACTAAAATCAAAATACAAGTATCACCCTAAGAAAAATCAGTCATTCTGTCTCCTTTTCCAAAAAGAAGAGCAGTAGGTCAGACATATGCTTGATATATATTGAGATAGATAGAGATATAGATATATATTCTTTTGCTACTGTCTGTTTTTTTTTTAAACAGTATGAACTATTTGGTACATCTGAATGGGGTTGAAATTGCTTACAGTCACTTCTAATGTAGAATTTATAGGTCACCCTGCATTACTTGCAGATTTCTCTGTTCCTGTGTTATACATTTTATCTGAATTATGTTTGTATTGTGTCACTTCCAGATTTTAAAGGTGATCACTTGCATAACTTCCCAAATAAATAATTTCATTCTCAGAATCAAGGTGTAACTTTTATAAGATTGTATTTAGAGCATTTTTTAAAAAAGTTTCACATAAAAAGTGGTGCTTTGCCTTTTAAAATCTGTTGACCATTCTCTTAGAAGCTGGTCTTATTATCAGATGATGGATAAAATCTTTTTCAGTATGAGTATTTTTAGTAAGTCTCATGGAGAATAGCTTCTGAATCTGCAACAGCAAAAGAAAAAGGTCTGGAAGAGCGATCTTGTAGATAACTTGTGATGTAAGATTTGTATATTCTCGTTTTAAGGCTCTTTTTTTTTTCCCCTTTCTTTTATCCAGACTTTTCAATATATGAATTAAAAATGTTCATTTGTTCCATACCATCCCTCTGGCTTCAAATGTTTGTTGCAGAAGCAGTTTTTAAAAAAATGTGTTTACAGAGGAATATAATTATTTCTACAGAACCTCTTTCTCTTCAGAAAATAGTAAGTAACTCTTCTACTCCTTAATAACCTATCATAATTAAGTACTTTACAAGTAATTGGATTAATGAAAGTCTTGGAAAATATCTTTTTTTTGTGGTCTAAGGTCCTGCTCATTGCGTGCATTGTCTTCCACCTGTAGATAGACTCTGCATTTAAATTTCTCTTTGCCCAAGATCTGGGTTCAAAACAATGGTAAGATTTTTCTTGCCAGAGAAACATCTTATTAATCTGTTTACATGCAGTTAACATGAAAAGTCACATTGAAAGCTTTTTAAAATAATCTCTGATGTAAATACTTTATTGCAATGTTACATTTGTTATTAAAGAAAATGCCAAATATATTGTGATTTTCCTGGGTTATCTTTTCCCTCAGGTTTTTTGAAAAAGTGACAGTCTGTTATTCTATTGGGTCCAAGCATTTGTGACATACAAGATTTTATGATTTTGAACCACGTGTATTCCTATGAATTTCTCCTCTTAAAAACTTCCTCCTATTTGCAAACCTTTTCCTGCCTTCAGATCACAATTTGTGATAGTTGGTGAGGAAATACATGATGAAAGTTTTGAAAGTAATTCTCAAAACCATGACTGCTGGCAGGATGCAGGCAAGTCAGGGAGATCACACAGTAATGACATGCCCTAACTTAGAGCCTCATTTAAGTAATTTTAATACTAACGACTAAACAGAATATGGAACCTGTAACTGTTTCTGTATGTCCTAAAATTCTACAGGTAGAGTCGAAGAACAAATTTACATTTATACATTTTCCATACATAAGTTTTCCTGAATTTTACAGGAGTTTATTGTGAACAGAGATCATTGTTATTAATACATGGTGTTTAAACAGAGCTCGAACAAAAGACTGCCAGAATTTTAGAAATGAACCAACTATATATCTAATATTTAAAGTATGTTGCCAACACATATGCAGCACCAATTGCTATTTTTAGTATTGCCATGACTACTGATCACTCTCTGCAACTACTTAAATGTAAATTTTTGTAGTGCTTGAAAAAAGTTCATATGGTTTTTGTGGCTTTCCTTAACATTACTGTGCCTCCTTTCTCACTCCATACACTAAATACTAACTATCATCCAATTTTTTCCATACAGCGTCTTATCAGCTAGGCTTTTCTATGGGTTCAAGTAGTGCCCTCCTGCTTTCTGGTGGTAAATGTACAGTGAACGTGCAAGTAAGGTGTCCCTCACCCACTGCAAGTTGCCTGCAGAATCTACAGTGATTTGCTAGATACTCAAAGCCTTATTTAATATCTTTCTTCATTGTGTAATCATTGAATGAGTCCCCTCACTGGACTTTTTCCTATGCTTTTGCCAAACTGCAGAAAATTACATGACTTTTTAAAATGAGTGGTATAGGTAGGTTGGAAGTGCTGTACTACTGGAAAGAGGCTGAAATATCTACAACGTCCAAAGCTATACTAATAATGAGAGAGCATCTAAGACATAACTAGCTTATTGCCTTTGCAGTGCTCAAAGGCTTAATCCAACCCCTCATCTTAGAGGAGATGAAGACTTTACCAAATTGCTTCCTGGGTTTTGCTCCCTGGGTCGGGAGCAGGAAGGTCAAGAATTTCCCACTTTCTGGCTCAGACACAACCCACTCAGCTGTGAGGCCAGCATAAAGAGTGAATTACAAGAATATAAAAAAGATTGCAGAAGACAACTTTAAACAATCTATGTATGCAATCATATAGGGATCATATTTTTAAAAACTTAATACAGCAAGCTATGTGTGGTGGATTACAGCTTTCCATGAAGTGCAACAAAAGAAAATGACTGCATTTTAATTTGCTCTATACAAAGTCATTGAAAATGTTACTTTTGCAACAGGTCTGTTCCTATTCACTTGCTTTGCGAGAGATAGGGATGCATGAGACAAGAAAGACACATAAAGCAAAGAAAAAAAAAATAGGGCAATGGCCGTGCCCTGAGTCTCAAAGGGCATTACAGATGCTAAATGGTGGTAAGCAGAACCAAGTCAAAGTGCTGCCTGATCTACCGTAAGTAATACCTATAACATCACCAGTTTTATTCTGCTTTGGGGGACAGCTTCTGACCTGACACATTTCTTGAACTTTATATGACCTGTTTTGTTGTCTATAAATTACTGCAACTGATAGAAAGCTCCATTGTAAACCTGTAACACCTCTGGGCTGGGGTTCCCCCTTTCTCCCCATCCTCCATCTCAGTGTATATGCAAACTGATGTAGTTATATTTTCCCAATATTAAATTTAAAGTGTACATAGAGAAGTTGAACTGTTCATAGAATTACCTTTAAAGAAAGTTTAATTGTGGGTAATTTGATTTTATTACTGTTTTAAATACAATTATAATTAAATGACATAGAAATTATGTAATTAAGACATTTCAGAAATAACTTTGAAATGGATAGATCTAAGTATGCTCTATATACACATTTAAAAGCATTAAGTACATATACATTGTCTTAAAATAGAAAATAGTGATTTTAGACACGTCCCCTTTGCTGTCTTTTCAGTGACTTAATCTTTAGTAAGTGCCCTCCATTGGCAAAGAAGCTTAGAGCAAAAGCAGAAGTTGAGGCTTCATACACCAAAGAGAATTGCTACCTTTTGGCTGAAGAGGTACATTTTTACAAGAGAAATACTAAAGGTATTCTATGTATCTAATTTATGTTAAGAACTTTATATGGTTAGAATCGACAGTTTCAGGTTTAAAAATCTTGTCCTGATGAATTCTGAACTAAAATGATGGCTTATGCCCAAGAATTATTTTCTTATGGTTTGTGTTTCTTTTTTCCGATGTCTATTTAAAAGGAGGAATTGTATATATATGGTGGAATAAAGCTGCCTTCTTCACTCCCCTCCCCCTCCCAGATATTAAATACAGCGTACAGCTTGTGTGAGCTCATTCCAGTCTTGCCCGCCTTCCTTTGCTAATCCACCTCAACCTGTGCTTGGTAGGATCAACGTCTTCTGATTTGAAAGTATAATTCAGTCTTCATCTCTTTCAGTCCTAGACATTTTGTGAACAAAGACTGAGGAGTATGCTATGTTACATAGCTGTGTTAAGCATATGGACTGTTTTCTTCCAGGCATTCAGCCCAGACTATGAAAGGCATTTGGCTTTTGTCTTAGCTATACTGGAACCCAAGTACCTAAGGAATAAAACAGCACTGCAGTAATTCATTCGGTTCCTACCTATTACACAAATTTAATAAATAGTACTTTACATGAGCCTTTACCTGAACAGAATTACTTGCTGGCACTACTTCTTGCCATCTTCATTATCAGAAATTTACCTATATCACTTAAAACACAACTATATTAATCGTGGCACTCAAGAGAAGGCTTGGAAAAACTGGCAAAAAGCAAGCTGGGATTGTTCAAAAAATTAAAACCAGAATTGTATCGCAACCACTGAAGGACAAAAAAAACCTCACCCTCTTTTGGGATTTAAGAGAGCTTCAGTAACAGAGCCAGACCATGCATTTTTAAAATTGGTTCCCTTTCTCTGTATTGCTTTTGCAAGTAAAATTGATGTGAATTATTACATGCTGACTTCTACAAAGAAAAGTGAGCTAAAGGACTAGGGCAATGAAAAAAAAAAAATCAAACTGTTTTTTTTCTATTCTTCCCCTGCCAAAATTGTAAGTAGTATCTTCTGTTGAAAGAATGAGTATGGAGCTGACAGATTTACATAGTGAAGATATTAATATAACAAAATATACCATGTAAATCTTAACGCAAAGGCTGAGAGATTTAGCCTGTGATATTTTTCATTTCTAAGATGTTTGTTGCATCATCTTTCACCTAGCATCAAGATTTTCCTCTGGCTCTTGTTCAAACCTAATCATTTAGTGAAAGCAAAACAGCGTTTAGAATGGGTCTGAAGTTTTTATCATGCAGAAACTAATGGTGTCTTTACATATAAGTAGCAGTTCTCAGTTGCTTGCTGTTCAATTTTTCACACTTCAGCTTTACATGGTACTAAGGCTTGGTATGTTTTTTTCCAGGGGATTTTCTTTTTTTTATTATTATTATTCGGACCCCTTCATTTATTTCTCTCTCTTTCCCCCCTCCCTTGCTACTGTAGCCAAGTCAGACAGCCTATTGAGAAACAGCAAACCATCTGTTAACGGATTTGAAGTTCTGAATTGTACTTGAGTGTGTAGAGGCACTCGTGCTTAGCCAGAAACATTCATTTGAATTAAGCTATAAATGCTGTGTAAAAAGAACCATACATTTTAACGTAGGTTCATGAATAAATTTAAGGGAGGGCAACTGCACTCTAAAGTTTTATTGCTTCAAAACCCAGTATTTTTGGTGTTCTGTGATCACTTGGTGCTTTTATAGTGTGATTGAAGCTTTAAACCTTGAACTGGGGGGAGATAATTCCTGTGTTAAACCGTTTGCAATACAATTTCATTGCTGGATCTCTGGTGGAACAGAAGCTCTGTGGGTTTTTTTTGAATTTTCTTAAAAGATTGTTAAACAGGATAAAGGAAAATCTTACTCATTATTGAATTTTCTGGCATATAGCCAGGTCTCCTCGTTCAGGCACTTTGATTATTTTCTTTAGTTGCTGTCTTGCCTAGTCTAGTGTAATCTATTAATTTTTTATGGTAGGAGAGACAGCCCTGCATAAAGCTTGCATAAGTAACAAAGTGGAGAGATTGATACAGCTTCTCTCTTCCCCTGGAACAGACATTAATGTTAAAGGTAAGTTACTAATTTTCTCTACCGAACTAAGACATTAAGCCAGATAAAGAACTGTATTAATACCTGTTTGGTAATAAAGTTTGTATTTATACTATTAAAACTGTCTTGACTATTTTAAACAACACAAAATGAGGACTTTATACCAAAAATTGAGGCAAGGTTAATTTATAGCTAAAGTGTGTTTTAACATCACATTTTCTATTGATTTTTAAAAATGCTATTTAATTTTTTTCAGATGTTTTTAAGTAGAATTTCTTGCTTTGAAATCACAAGCTGCCACTGTAGCCATGATGAATACTAAAAAGTAAAGTGTTTTGCTGTCTAATGAATGACATTATTAACATTTTAGTACTACTTCTGCTGTTTTAAAACTTCCCTTGATTTATAATTCAGACTATGCTGGCTGGACGCCTTTGCATGAAGCCTGTAACCATGGCAGCACAGTGTGTGTCCGTGAAATTTTGCAGCGTTGTCCAGAGGTAGACCTGCTCAGTCAAGTGGACGGGGTGACTCCTTTGCATGATGCACTGTCAAATGGACATGTAGAAATTGGCAAGCTGCTACTTCAGCATGGGGGTGAGTGCATTTATGCTAAACTGGGGTAGGGAAATTATCCACTGTTCCGAGTCCATGTGAAGTTCGTGGTGTTTTTCTTAATAGTTGCTTGTAATACAATGTTATTATGAAATATTTATTTTAAAACATTTTTAAGCCAAGTTGTTTTGGTCACAGTGAAAATAATACTGTTTTCACACTTATCTTGATCAGCTGAATGTGAAATTAAGCAGGATTTTCACATTTTTTTCCAATATGGTAATGTTTTTATTCTGTGTTTTACACCATATGCATTGTAACTATATTCTCCAAACTCATTAATGAAGATAAAGATTACCTAGTCGCCAACCAAAGCTAAGGATTTTCTTTTGTTGTGATCTATTTTTATGACAATGCAAAAATAGATCAGTAAATCTCTATATAATAATGGATTTCAACATAAATTTGTTCAGCATTTATGAAAATTAGTGTGATGGTCTTTGAAGAACACAATTAGCTTGGTAATTAGTTTAAGAAAGGAATCTATATTGTAATTGTGATAACTGCTGTTTAGGGATAGTAGTGGGAGGGGTGCCTTAGTTTCTAAAAAAAGATACATTGCCCCTTAGGCAGACACAAGATAAATGTTTTGAACAATATTTTTCGTTCAATGGCAGGGAACTTGTATCTTGTCTTGAAATATACTGTATCAATACAATCAACTTAGCATGTTTTTTTAAAAAACAACTGCAAAGAGTGGTCTTGCATATCAACTCTCCCTTCTTCTAATTCATTTACTAAAATGAGTATTTGCGATATCCTTACCATTGACTTACTGCGTCAGTTTAATTTCTCTGCATTATATGCTGAGTCCAAATTTTTTCAATAAAAATCATTCTGCGTATAGCCATGAGGCAGAAGAATGCACTGTATTTAGATGGCCTATTACTTAATTAAGGTAGAGAAACAAAATTTTATTTCATTTTTGGCATAAGACCCTCTGTATTTATAGTCTTCTCCTGCCCCCTAAAGGCTACTTCTGGGTCGGTTGTGCAAGCACCGTCTCATAATCAATACATTCCTCTGCAGTTCTACCTCTGTGTTTGCTGAGCTTCAGTTCTGTGGCTCCCAGGTGTTTTATATATCTACTGAACCATGTATCTGACATGCCAAGCCAATACCTGGGCTCAGTTCAATCGGTCTAAGTGATGCAATAGCCAATATTATAGTAAGCCCAGCTCCTCAATTGGAAATGGCATCACACTGACAGATGTGCATTTTTCCTAGACTGTTGTGAAGAATAGGTAGTGGATGATCCTGTTGTCCTAGGGGAAGAGCTCTACTTGCACTTGCATTCATCAAGGTTTTCTGGCAACTATAAGGCTGCATGTACCCTTATCTTTGCCTTTGTCACACTCTGGGTTTTGGCCTTTCAAATAGCTGACAAGACTATGGTAGAAAGCTTGTTACCCATTCAGTGTGGATTTACTCAGCTCAATAATTTAGAACACATCTCTGCAAAAACTTTTTTCACTTTCTTTCTCTAAAAAGCCTTCAGCTTGCAAAATTTAATGATATTGCATAATCAGTGATGGAGTAAAACAATACAGCTTTAATCACAGCAAAGTTAAAACCTCTAGTATGTAACGCGGTGAATTACCTTTTGTAATTAAAATATATTTCTGAAAATGTATTCAAGTTAAAATTGCATCATTACTTTAGCATAGTAACCCAAATGTACGTAAGAAGACTCCTCATGTGTTCATCTTTGAAAAACACCACCTGCAGTGTGTTAACTGCCTTCATTTTTTCTTACTGATGCGGCCTTTCATAAACTTATCAAGACATCTGTAAACTATTTAAATATTAATAGCTCCGTTGTACTAATAAACAGGAAATACCAAAAGAATGTAGTGTAACCTGAACAAGTAAAACATGTCCCATTTACTTACTTTAAATCTATTTATAAGAGTAATTAATTCCTGCATTTCAGAAATCTGTTAAGACCAAATTCTGAAACTCAGTTCTTAGGGGCGGCTAGGATTCCTGCCTCAATAGTTTACCTTGCTGCCTAGCCTAGGACGAGGCTGACCACACCGTTCAGAAAAGTAAAATAAAGACCATCATAGTTACATGCCTTTAATTTGGAGTCAGTGTCAGCAAACAACCTGGTCTATAAAATACATAATGGAATTTTACAACAGTAATAACATTACATTCTTACATACTCTATGTATCATTACTTGACATTTTAGGATAAGCAACATTTCAATTTCTTTTCCATTTCTATATAATAATCCTTGGCTTTTAACCTAGCAAAACTGGGAAGAAAATTAAGACAATATCGTAAAGAAGCTGTTACAAAGAGTCTCTCTACATGTTCTGTATTGTATTGCAAATGTGTAACTCATCAGTTACATCAACATAACTTAGTACGAAAAGGATTTTAAACAGACTCCAAGCTTCTGGCAAAAACCAAACCAAAATCTTGTTCAGCTGCCAAATCAAGTGCGCTGTTATTATTAATGTTTATATTTTCCCTGCAGGACCAGTCCTTCTACAGCAGAGGGACTCCAATGGAAAATTGCCACTGGATTATGTTGAGTCCGTAGCAGTGAAGCAAGAACTTTTGAATGCTGTTCATCCAGAAGAGGACATTGAAAGCTTCTCTGAACGCACAGAACAAGATTTTTGCAGGCAGCAGAGAGAACTGTGGTTGATTTTATATAATAAGATGCTGCTGAATTTTTGTTCAGTTTATAATCTGTCTTCACCCTTTACTTTCACTCTCAGAGAGGTAGCTTGTTCAAATGTACTTCCGGTAATGGCTCATGATAACTGTAAGATGAAAAATACATTTTCTGCAGATTGGTTAGTAGATACATATTTTGGAGAGCTAGAAACTTTTCAGAAGCTACCACAGTTTCTTCAAGAAATATCTGCAAACATGTTTTGTTTCCCTGGAGAAGAGATGAAGGCTTTATTAGCAACTCTGGAAACTATGGTAGAGGCGTATCAGCTCTATACTTAAATCTTTTTAACAGTTAGCTTCCAAACAAGTCACATTGGTTGAATCTTGACTGTCAACCCTTGGTATTGGGCTAACTTCTTTTCCAGCAACTAAAGAAGTACAAATTTCACAGCTCTACATGAGCCCTACATGTTGGTCTCTCCTATGTTGTTAATACTGTCCTCTACCAGAACGTGGAAGTCAGATGCATTGATTCAGTGCATTTTTTAGGCAAAATTTTTCAAATACCAATGCCTTTTAGTTGTCTGACAGATCTGGATGCCTGTGACCGCATCAGAAGGGTGCTGTATCATTTGCACTAAGTTAAACTTTGTATTTTCTGTCCCGGAAATCTTTGCTACCCACCTCACGCCATAGCTCACTTTGGTTTCCAGAGGTAGTGACCCTAAAGTTAAACCAAATTGAAATACTACAACAAGCAGTTTTTCCTTCGGAAAGGCTTGTGCCTACATATTTTAATATTCTTTAATAAAACTGATATTATAAATACCTGTCATTAAACAAAAACATACAGAAAAGCAAGTTCTCTCTATCCATTTTTGTTTCATGTATCCTTGTCTTGTAAAAATTAAGTTTACGTTGTATAAATTAATTACATCTCGTACAATTCAAAACAGAAGGTAGCATACCTATATTTACAGAATGAGTGTCCTAGCATTTCCCATGTCTTTGTTTGATAGAAATGGTCACACAAAGGCGTGTGGAAAATCTTCTCCCTCGTCAGCACCGCGGCGCTTGTGGTCACGTTCATTTGTGCAGTGACTGACTTGAGACTGGCCCAGATACTCGGGTGATTTGCAAAACTCCAGTGGGTACCACTGGCTAGAGCTTTAAAACGATCAAGTCATCTTTCTGCTTCCCGGGACAGTGATGCTGCGAAGGGCCAAATCCACCCTCAGCATAACTTACGGAGTCCTTGGCTCTGCTCTGACTCGTGTTGGCTTGCAGTGGTTTGATAAATCCATTACACTGGCGGTGTATAAAATGATCTGGTAACACCCCTGGGATTCCCTCAACTAAAGATGCTGGTGGAAGCAGTGGCACAAATCTAGTTATGTTGGCAGGGGAATTTACAAAGGATTAGACAAGACAGTTTAAGCATGTACTGGGCATCAGATTCTGACACTAAGTATGGATCTCCTTAAAAATTACACCCATTTAATACGAGAATTTTGTTCTCCATTCTGTGAGTACATGCAAACTACACATGATAAATCCTCTAAACTAATCCTCTAACCTAATTTAGAATTGTGTGCTTCATATTCTATCAGATGGTCCTTTTAATTAATTAAGAAAAAGAGAAAATCCTGTGCTGTTCTTTAAAAGTACTGAGGCTCATGAAGCAGCTGAACTACCTAATTGCACTGCATGGGGTTGGGGATGCGGAAGAGTTACGTGTTCTGGAGAGCCCTTATTGCACATTTATGCAGCAGCAACTGCTCTTCCTGCCTTGCATCTTTGTAGAGATCCAGTGCCAAATTCATTTCAGACTAGGGTTTGGGAAGAGAGGCACTTCTAAGGGAAGAGAAGGAAACGCTGCTTTAGGATGAGGATACCTGATTTTTTTCTAACAGATTCAGTAATAGATAGGAGTAATTCAGAATCTTAGCCTTCAAAAGGAAAGTACTAATTAGCAGCGTTTCCAATACCAGTTCTTCTGTAATAGCAATTTATAATATTAAAAAAAGAACCCTAAAAGAAAGGGTGTGGATAATAGCAGCTTCTGAAATTCATGTTGCTTGACTAGAGGGAATAAGTTAACGTTGATGCAACTGGCCGGCAGCACATTAAAACTTCCATTTAGCCTTTCTGCAGCTGAGATATATGATCTCATAGCAATTAATCCACTGAAGATGCTCAGACTGAGTTGGTCTTGGAATCAGACCTTCATTACAAATGTTCAGTGTTTATTAATGACTGATTATTACTTTTATACATAGATGCAGAACAGCCTGCTCTAGCAGAATAAAGGGTCAGCACATACTGGATTTGTTTCTGTTTGTGCACTTTTGATTTTTCTGTAGTAAGAAAGCAACACCAAAAAACCCTTTGTTGTATATGAGATGGACTAATAAATGCCAGAATTCCCTGTTGCAGGACATGATGAAAGAAGTGTTATGTACATACTTTCTAAAGAATGCAAAATACGCATTTAGGTTGGCAACATTAACATTTTCTTTAGCCATGAATTTGATAGGTATTTGGGAATTTAAAATAATTGGGACTCAGAGAACCACAGAAAAGGAATTCTGGTGGATCTGGAAAAGCAAATGCTTCAGAATATTCGTATCTATACCTAATATAATACCTTAGTGACTGAAATGAAAGCAGGAAAAGCATTATTTTGGTCTGATAAAGAGAGTGATTCTGCTTGTATATCCAGGATATTACCACAATTATTTGCTATTATGTTACTAAGACAGGAAAAAAAGCACATCTATCATTTATAAGTTCTACTTACCTGTTTAAACTAACTCCAAGTACATGTCTCCAAGATACTGTAAAGGAAAGTATGCTAAATGAACATTATTAACATTGCAAAATGAAACATTCAAAAGTTAGCAAATGTCTGAATTAATACTCCACATGTAGCCCCAACTTAAATATTGTCTATGTGTATCGTCAGTCTTTAACTATATGGTGACACAATTTTTTCTCTCTAATGTCCTCTCAGTTTAAGGATCATATACTGAAATTTTTCGTGTTATTTCCCAGTTAGGCTCTTAACAGGGTTCAGTTTTATACATGCTCAGTTTTATATATACTCAAGTTTGCAAACTCCATATCCTTAAAAAATCTTAAGTGTATCTCAGTCATATTTAACATAAAATTATGTGCTTCACCTAATTTATTAGAGAGTACCTGTTCTCTTTCAGAATAGCACAACTTTCCTGTTAAATCATGATTGCAATAAAGTGAGATCTATTAAGTGATTAAACTGTCTGCTTTTTTAAATCCCTTTTGGTATGTAGGATATTTCCCACCTCCTGGCTTAGTTAAAAGAACAAACAAAATCAGCCAGCCCGCCCCCTCCCCTTCTCTCTGTGCCCACGTTTCACACGCTGACGTGCTTCACAGGCGTGAAGGTACGTCTTCATCCTCAATCAATCCTGTTTTTCCAGGCCTTCAAAAAGTTCTTCATTACTCTCCACCTTCAGCATACAGTTGGAGAATATCCCTTTTGCACATGTACTAAAAGCTGCCCAGACAGGCGAGTAATAGTGCTCAGCAGCATGGTACTGGGTAGCAGTAAAATGGAAGGTAGACCACACTGGGATATGCAGTCGGGAATTACAATGGCATGCAGAGATTGGTCAAGCTTCAAAAGTTGCCAAAAAAGTTGCATTAAGCCAAATTTCAGTGTTAGTTTTCTCTGACACGCACTCCTTGTTTCACACTACTGCCATTACTAGATATGAAGCACATCAGTTTGTGTGCAAAAATCTCTGACATTTTACAGAGTGTTTCTTGATTTCAAAATGGTCACACTCATTGGCAAATAAATCACTACTGCCAGTATACTAGGGGTCTGAGCTCAGGAGTCTTGCTGTTGATTTGTTCTATTTTTGTTTAGGAGCAAAGGTTAGCTTATAAGATTTAAATATTCCTGTGGCTTCAATAACCATTTAAAATTTGTTGTAACAAAGAGGAGGTTCACACCTCAGAGCCTGAGCTCGCTTTGAACTCTCTAACTCTAAACAGTCCTGAAGCTCTTTCCTGCACCACCTACGATCCTGACTGATGTTAAATTGCTGCATTGCAAAAGGGCAGCACCACAAATGCCCAGTGCAGAGTTAGTAGAAAACCCCTGCCTCGTCCCCCTGTGCTCGGCCCTGGTGAGGCCGCACCTCGAATCCTGTGTTCAGTTTTGGGCCCCTCACTCCAAGAAGGACATTGAGGTGCTGGAGCGTGTCCAGAGAAGGGCAACGAAGCTGCTAAAGGGTCTGGAGCACAAGTCTGATGAGGAGCGGCTGAGGGAACTGGG
>NW_009198346.1:192576-205122 GCF_000690835.1 Fulmarus glacialis | reverse complement strand
GAGTTGGTGTTTGAGCTCTTCTGCCAAGTAACTAGCGATAGGATGAGAAGAAATGGCCTCAAGTTGCGCCAGGGGAGGTTTAGGCTGGACATTATGAAAAACTTCTTTACTGAAAGAGTGGTCAGGCCTTGGAACAGGCTGCCCAGGGAAGGGGTGGAGTCACCATCCCTGGGTATTTAAAAGACGGGTAGATGAGGCGCTTAGGGACATGGTTTAGTGGTGGACTTGGCAGTGCTGGGTTTACGTTTGGACTTGATGGTCTTACGGGTCTTTTCCAACCTAAACGATTCTGTGATTCTATGACAGACTGCCCCTTTGCCTATACATTCAAGGACCACACTGAGCCTTTTTGCCTTGGCACCATGCCACACTCCCATGTGGTCAAGAGCAGCCGGTAAATTCAGAGGAACCCACCTCCAGTTTATTGTCGGGTAAGTACAACCTTCGTTGTGTGGTCTTTCTTACATTTAACTTCACTGGTTGCATTAAGACACATCTTTTTTTAACAGGGATCCAATTTACTGACTGAACCAAACCAATCTGTATCAGTGGTCATTTCATCACCTCCTGTGCCACATGTAAATGAAATGCAAATAACTGTGTATTCACCACTCTGTTGCTGAAATACGCCAGTCTGAGTGCCCATCCCAGAGGAACACCATGAGAAACATTTCATGCTAGTGATTATTCCCCAACACATACTAGATAACTCCTTTTTTAATCTGTTAAATGCACATTAAATAATTACAATCATCAAACTGTAATACATAAAGATCCATATAAGTTCATAAATTTATCATCATATTTACCAGAATATGAAATGCTTCTTCAGGAAAACAGCTCTAAAAATTACACTTTGCAAAATCCTCATCTCTGCACTCATATTCAGATAAAGATAGTGAAAATGCAGCTAATTTATGATCCAAACTTGTAATATCTGTGAAAAAAAAAACCAACGGATTCTGGTTTGTCTAAAAAGTTGTTTTAAGTCAGGATATCAATAGATACTATTATAGTAGCATATTTTAGGCTGTTGAGTAAATGCACAATACCTTCTTTTAAAAAAGGATGAGCTGAGGACTACTTAGCAGACTTTGTCCTGCAGGCAGGCGGGGAACCCCGTGCAGAAGAGACGAAACAGTAAAGCTGCAGAGCTCCAGTAACACTATCTACACAGGCATCCTGGAACCAGGTGTTTGGAGAGCATGATTAAATTGCTCAAAAAATAATTAGAAATATTGAAAACCAATGCTTTTATCTGCTTTTATCTGATGATAATATACATTAAAAAAAAAATTAGACAATTTTGTTGGGTTTTAACAACATTGGGAACTATGTTTCCACCCACATTCAAAGAGACTGCTGGCTGGAGAGGGATGGAAAGAAAGAACAAAGAAAGAATGGTGCAAAAACATGACACTCAAGTCCAGTTCAGAAATTGAGATCCAGCTTCAGGGTTCTTTTGATGCAAGTTTCATTAATCTTTCAGGGGAGCTATCTTATTGATGCTGGAAAATTGTCATTAATCTTGAAGGTAGAAGTGAAAATAAAACAGTGGAAGAGTGAACAGTCAGCTTACACAAATTCTTAAGAGTGCTGACACAGGGAAGTTTACCTGTTGTGGCTTGTCACTTGCACACAGCTGAAGTCTAATTAATCTAATTTTTGTCTTACCTTTTGTATACATTTGCTAAATGTCATAGTTTTTCAGGAGAGTCATGTAAAGAAGGTCTCATTCTTTTTCAACTCCCAGTGCACCTAAATCACATTGCTCTTGTATTTAAGAGGAGTGGATGTTTTGCTAAGATATGTAACTACCTATATACCAGCTCATCTGTAACCAATGGTGCTTTTGAAAATTCAGGGAAGGCAAAGCTAAGTAAAAAAAATTAAACTAATTTAGAGACATCTATGTTAAAAAATCATAAAACTGCAGTGTCCGTAATTCAGCTTGTTGGTTTGTTATTTGCCTTACTTACCCATTTAGTCTTGAAATTTGACATTTGCTACTTCTCAGTAATGCTCCAACTTCGATTTTCTTTAATGATGCTATCTACCCCAACATATACGTGCATGCCTGCTGAAATTTTACTCTGAGAACAACTGTGATCTGGCAGTTTGAGGTGGTCAACCAGTCACCACTTTCAGCTGTTCAAAGCACACCCCCTCTGCGCGGGGGACGTGCTATCTATAATGGCTCTTGAACTACTGAAGACTGAACTTCATATGGATACCATGTGGACTGGCGATAACGTATCGTCTTCTCTATCAACCCCTTCTGATTTCAGGAGTGTTCATAGAACGTGAAGAATTACTTGTTCCCTGATGGGCCTTTGCAAACTCCACACCAAAAAAGCAGGGAGGGAAATGATAAGATTAAACGATAGGTACACTTATCAAAGGCTCTAGCATACCTATATTTATAGGGACTTCACCACCATTATTAAATTAAGGTTCAGGGTTTTTTTTTTTTTGCTTTTGTTTTGGTTTTTCAACAAATCTGGAAAAAGCCTTTCAAACGCATATTGTGCCACAGCAGCACCAGGTTTAAGACACGGAGCTTTGATTCGGTGTTCTCTCGTTTGCCTACAGTGAGCGCCAGCCATCAGCAAAAGGACAGTCTGCTGGGCTGCGGGGGGGGCCGCCGTGGGCTGCCCGAGGGGAAAGAAGGAAAACTGCTTCACGTGACAGACTACACATAGGCAAGCAGGCTGCCATTTCAAATGTTTCCCTTTTATAAATTTAAGAAAAAAATTCGTTTTTCTTAGCCTGTGCAGTACCCTGAAGTAAAGGCCTGTAAATAACAGATGAGTAACACATCGAGTTGCTAGCAAGTGCCAGATCCAAGGAAAAACTTTCCCGTCCCCTCCAGGCTTCTGTGCAGTGACACGGGGGGGAGAGCGGTCCCTACAAAGCAGAACGAGGATTATGCCTATCCTTCAAAACTGTACCCTCCCCAGAAACCTCTACAGGCCAGAGCATCTTCTCAAGGGGCAGAGACGTTTGTTTTGTTTTCTCCTGCAGGGGAGAAAAAAAAAATCCTGCAAGAACTGAAGTTGTATTTGTTAGTTACCCAGTTTACAAGAAATCTTTTATTTAAACGATCCAGACCCTTCCCGTTTCTCCTCCCCCTTCCCCAAGACGTGTGTTTAGGGACCCTCAGCCTGAGGAACAGAAATGTAGCTGAGGGAGGGAATTGCTTTAGTCTCCAGGCCCGTTTCTTCTGATCAAGCCATTATCTCGTGCCCGTGAGCAACAGCTCCTCCTGATATGACTGCTTGTCAAGCTTGGTACGTGTCCCAGGGCTAGCAACCCTGCAGCGAAGGAAAATATAATTTTGCTTTTGTTACCGTATTTGTTCAGGAGGCAGCGAAAAATCTTCCTTTATGTCGTAACTCCAGGATAGACGTGCACCAAGCAGGCTGGGTTCTGAGATGTAAACTTCTGCAAGAGAGCGAAATGGCCAGTGCGCTGCACCATGAATTAGCAAGGCCAATCCTATAACGTGATAAAACCACCACTGGAAAAGAGATTTCCCTGTTCAGCAAAAAGCCAATCCCTTTTTCAGTTACCTTTAGGTGTGACGGTGGCAGAGGCTGCGGTGCAAATGGGTCGGTGTCAACTGAGGAGCTTCTGCTAGAAAGCGCTCCAGCTGCGTTACACTAGCAACGCCACAAGTTAGTTAAACCACTTTCCTCCTTTTTTCCAGTAATATCTAGGAACGGAGTGATACGACACAATATTTGTTTGATATTGTCATTTTCTTTTCAAAGTTCTGGTTCCTGTGGCAATTGCAATGGCATGCACTAAGTACAGATGGGAAGCTGCCGAGCTGCAGTTCCTGTTCTCTTCCATGCAACACTCCCTACAAATTTGACCATGTTTTTTTCAATGTGTTTGACCTTCCTTAATTACTTTTGACTGGGGATCTTTCTCCATCAGTTGTGGATCTAAAAGGCTTTGAGATTCTTTGTGACATGCCTAAAAAAAGATCATGTGCAATTATGCAAAAAGTAAATTTTTAGGAATGTGTCTTCGTGTCAGGTAAAGCAGGTCAGGCAATATTGACTTATTAAATTATTCCAGAAAATATTAAAGAGCACTCTTTAATCAAAATCAATGATCAACATTTTAGCCTTTCCTTTAATCACCTGCTGTAATTTAAGTAAAAGCTGAGTGAGAAAAGCAGTTTTAAGTTTCTTTTGATTATATTAAAATGGGAAAATATTTATTACCATGTGAATTGTTACCAAGGGTTTCAGGCTTCTCTGTTGTGGAACCTGAACCTAAAAAAGTTTTTCACATTTAAATTTCATGCAGTAATAAGGCTGATGAGGAGAAAAACATAATTATACTCTTCGTGGCCCCTTTGGTAAAAGAACTCAATTTCAAACTTCCAGAAATTTAAGTTGGACACTCAAGATTCATTGGTGGGAAATTTGTCCTGTTTGAAGTATTGCTAAATCTGACTTTGAGCATTAAATTGTTTACAGAGGAAAAAAGAAATTATCCAGAAGTACTGTGCAATGGATAGTTAAGATTTATTTCAATTTTTGCACAGTGATAGCTTATGAATTTTTTTTTTTTTTAAATTAAGATCTAAAATCCTTAGTTTATGAGAAACATGCCTTCTCTTGATTGATTACTATGACACAAAAGCAGCAGAGAACTTCTAATGCCTCTTGCAGCAAAAAGCATCCAACCTCCCGATGTGATGACTTGCTCACATCTTCCATGGCTGGCAGCAGCTGCGCTACGTAACATTTTTTTCCTATTCCTGAGCGAGGGGCTGCTTTTAAGGGAAGGGACGTAGCATTCACGGCCAATTGAAGCAGCTCACCATGTGTGCAATGTGGAGAAATGTGGAGAGCTCAAGGTGGTTTAGGACAGCGACATTAGTCTTCTGGTATGAAGGGTCTTTTCTTCTGCCAGCAAGTGCAGAGGGAGACCACCGCCTCGAGGTGAGCCCTTCTACGTGTCCTTCTCTGGGTCTAAATGCACTTCTCCAGGCTGCTCCTCATCTTCGTTCCTTCTACTTCACCCTTCACTGATTCAGCAATTGCACGACCCTTTCAACCAGCTGCATTTCACCCACTTCTTTAAGTGAGAGAGTAGAGCACACTATGCTTTGTTCAAGCTTTCACATTTTTCTAGGTCAATGTCTAAAGATTGCACTTTATTTGGGAGTAGTTGAATTTCTCCTTTGAGAGTCTGAAGATACACTCCTTTTATGGTATACCTTAATTAGGCAGAAAGCAATGGAAATCCGGTGTTCCACACTGAAAAATAGCTATAATTGCAACTGTGTTTGACAGAAAAAGTTTTGGTTTTTCTTTGCAAGATTTCAGGAAAATTCCGGAGGAGGAGGTATTTATTGGAAATTTGCAATAGCGGTTTTGGGGGGTGGGTGGGTGGGCAGAGGAGGTGTCTTTAGTAGAAGCAGCAGCACAGCAATCTGGAAATTAGCCCAGTTGGGAGGAAAAAGTTTGCCCTCAAAGGAGGAGCAGGCTCAGAAATGGAAAGAAGTTTGCGTCTGGCTGCCAGCAAGACTCCTGCAGTCGAGCAAGGGAAGGAGGCAGGGGTAGCGGCTGCCCCTCTCCCGCGAGGTGGGGATCCCTGGCTGCTGGGCAGAGAGCTGCAAAGGTTTTATTACGTCTTGTGTGGCGGGTATGTGGTCTAGAACCGGTAAGAGAAATTTTTCCTTTCTCTCCTTCGCTTTGTGCTCTTGGGCTATCCCAGAATGAAATACTTCAGCGTCATGTAACACATTTGCTGGCAGGTCCAGCAGCTCTTCTCCTTGCTGGTAAAAAGGCCTCTGCTCCTAGGGCCCACATCAGCAGATATACTGTATGCAGCCTGCTTAATTACTTTCTGATATCCCACTGTTGTTTTAATTGCAATAGAAAAAACTTGGGTTTTACTCCATTTGGATTTAAAATGCTAAGTTACAGTACAGTAGCTCTTCAAGTTAAAGCTCATTGCTACTATGAAAAACACTTAGTTGTTCCTTATGACAAAGAGAAACAAAAAAAAAAATTTACCCTGAGAAATAGGGTAAGTGAGCTCTGTACTGTGAGTTACCAGAGAAATGTAACTAGAACCTCTCAGACAATTAGCCTCGATGGATCCTGAGTGCTCTGACACCTCTAAGTGTGGACCCCAATTAAGTTACTCGTTTCCACTGGACCCAAATACAGTTGTTAAATTTTATTTTCTGAAAGAAAATGTTTCATGATCATGAGATACCTTATTCTTCTGTGATTGCTTATGAATGGCCAAGTTGCTTAGGAATAATACCTGGCAAACCTAACAGGTTAGAAACTGACTTCAGAACCCATCTGGAAATGGAAGATACGTTGAAATATGCACGGCATAAGGCAGGACTGATTATCTACAGAGGCTTCCCACACAAAGCAGAGTAGACAAACTGCAAATACTGGAAATGGGTTCACAGACAAATTATTTTAAAACGTGATTTTAAAATGACCTTTTGTGCCAGGAGAATCATATTTAATCAACATGCATTCTTAGTCTTGCCTCTGTGCATTGTGAGATCAACTCTGAATGACGGAGGCATTAAAAGTAGCTTACCAATTTTCAACAAGCAGATGTTTTTCTCCCCCTGTCCCCTTCACTTACATGTTTTGGGCCTGAAAATACTGAAATCCTGCACACAGAAAGATGATGTTTTCATTTGCTTGCCCTTCACACCACTCACGGGGAAACGATAGCATAGGACTTCCAAGAAAGAGGATTCCTCATACCTAGTAGAGAGATGCTTAAAACTGTGTTTAATGCAGTAAATGTGTATAACTAACTCAGACATTACCACCAAAGTAGACATTTGAAATTGAGTACAGAAAAAAACACAACAGGAAATCGCACGCAGACCAATGGGCAACATTAAGAAGGTACAAGGCTTGCAGCGTATCAAAGAACTCTGCAAAACTGACAACTGGCAACAAACATTCGCGCATTGTCAAGTCGAAAGTTTGGCTTTTTTTAAACAAAGTAGGCTCATCAGTGATTCTGACTTCATCAATAGTATGCTGCTCTTCGGGCAGCATTCAGTGGTTACACAAGCTTCGCAAATAAATTCTTTTAAAGTCCTGATGTAACAAGAGCATATTTAGGTCTAAGACTTTCTGCAGAACAGTCATTTGATTGGCATTCTTTCAAACATACAACAGAAAGATCAAAATAACCGTCACATCAGAAACCGGCTATCAGCGTAGCGGTAAAATAAACAAATCCAGGATGATCTTTCGTGAGCAATGCAGCTAACATATAATTCTTTAGACAAATATATATACATCTGCTTGCAAAGTATTTCTAAATAGTCTTTTCAAAAAGTATTGTTAGAGTAGTGCAATATAACTTTATCAGCAATTGCAACCAATGAGAGGTAACCCAGAGAGGGCCACAGGAACATCTGTCCTCGAGGGTGCAGTCCTGCCGTCCTCCCCTGGGCAAAAATCCCCTTTAATGTCACCGGGAGCTACGACTAAGACCTGTGCACAGGTAGTCCCCTAGGAATGAAGTCTCTGCTCACTACGCGGGGAGCTGAGCGTGGAAGTCTACATGCAGCTATCAGAATATATCCCCAAATACTCGTTATGCAGTGGCCACTAAGACATTTGAAATGTAAACGTTTCTCGTCTATGTTCCATGTAATTTATAAAATAATGCAGTTTCCATGCAGTAGGGCACAATCGTATCAGAAGAACTGACTACATTATTAGCTAAGGAAATAAAACCGGTGTATCAGTTTTACCACAACTGCGTTTTTTCCTCTACACTATGTTTCACATTGGTAGCAGGTAATGTGTTGTATCATAAAGCATATTAATATGATCTTGTGATTTGAAAGCAAAAACATTTTCTGCAAGATTTCCATATTAAAATAGTTATGTGCACAAAAGGTGTTCATAGCATGACACCCAAAGCAATATGGAGTTAGTTCCATAGTATTTCCATTACAGCAGAACTATGAACTTCATTCACTAAACTATGTAGTACAAATGAAGATTACTGGCACATATAGAAAAATCAGATAGGCAATCAGTTACAAACCTGGCAGTATTTTGAGAGAGACAGAGATTTTTAGGTCTTATAATGGAATGATAAAAACGGCAGGAACTTCTTTTGGGAGCTCCAGAAAAAGATTTGCACTTGGTGTTTCTCATTATCTTGTAAGCAGCCCTACTGCACAGGAAAACGTTGCACCAGGAGTTAACATCAGGCTCTGGAGTTGAAAAAAATCCGCTAAAGCTTAAGTGCAGTAGGCGCCGCTACATTGTATTTCTCTTGAAATGTATAAAACATAGAAAATCGTAATGGTGACTTACTGGATAAAAATATTAATGCTCACAAATAAAATCTGACTGAATTTTTGAGTCAGATTTAAATTTACACCTTTTGTAGATTTAGTTGGCATGATTTGAGTATTTCAGGCATCTTTGACCAAGTAGCAGTGCATATTTACCATTTTAGGTTGATTCCTTTAATGTTACGCTGTTTCTAACAAGGCTTTCAAATGGCAAAAACCCTACTCGAAACCTTCGTCAAATGTCTTTACAGTGCGAAATACATCTTCAATGAGAAATGCCTTTTTAAAATATTTACAAAATCTCCCCATTAGATAAAAAGGCAAAATAAATAAAAAGCTTAGAGAAGGGAAACGCTGCGTAGGCTGAAGGCTTTTTCTTTTATCTTCCCCCAGCAGATGCTGGTCTCCTCGACACGTGAAGCCGGCTAGCCAGGATTGTTTTTCTTCCTCTTGCTCGGGCTGTGGCTGGGATCTTGTTTCAGCTCATGGTACTGCACCTGTTTAAACACAACGTTCAGGAAGAAACCGGTCAGGTGGTGCTTGCTAGAAAAAGAAAGATTTCTATTTTTTTTCCCAGGGAAAAAAAAGAAAGAAAAAGGAAACTATCCCCCTGCAAACTACATGGGATCTGCAGCTGTGATTCAACAACCACAGAATGGCAGATCTAGAGTAAGAAGGAAAAACAGCATTAGGAAAATCCTGCCAGGAATTAACGCTGTGTGTGGATGTAAACTTTAAGAAGGCTACGTTTTTTGTTTTCTCTAACAGAGAATAAACAGCATCCTCTTTAATGAATTGGATGAATATTCTTTGCAATGTTTCTTAAAAACTTGCCTATTTTCAAAGGTCTGCCACTGGAGGGGATCAGATTCAGAGTGGGTATGTGCACCCATGCCTCCTATTTATATCAGCTCTGAACTGAAATCGGTACCCAGAAATATAGAAAGTATATAATCTTTGTGATGCTAGAGGTGATTTATGTGCCTGACATTATCTTAATGCTTGCACCTTCTCAAGAGATTGCGTACCGCATTACAAAAGCTCGAAATTCATAACCAGCTTATTTTTAAAGGAGTTTATGAGCACGGTTGAACTGTGGCCACAGCAAAAGAGAAGGGCAGCGAAGCTGGTGAAGGGTCTGGAGCACAAGTCTGATGAGGAGCGGCTGAGGGAACTGGGGTTGTTTAGCCTGGAGAAGAGGAGGCTGAGGGGAGACCTCATCGCGCTCTACAACTGCCTGAAAGGAGGTTGTAGCGAGGTGGGGGTTGGTCTCTTCTCCCAAGTAACCAGCGATAGGACGAGAGGAAATGGCCTCAAGTTGCACCAGGGGAGGTTTAGACTGGACGTTAGGAAAAACTTCTTTACTGAAAGAGTGGTCAGGCCTTGGAACAGGCTGCCCAGGGAAGTCGTGGAGTCACCATCCCTGGAGGTGTTTAAAAGACGGGTAGATGAGGCGCTTAGGGACATGGTTTAGTGGGCATGGGGGTGTTGGGTTAACGTTTGGACTTGATGGTCTTAGCAGTCTTTTCCAACCTTAATGATTCTATGATTCTATGAAAAACTGTCACCCCGGGAACAGGAAGGCTGAAGTGCTCTGAGAGTGCTGTCACGAGACACTGGGCAAGGCCGCCCGCCGCTGACTCCGTGTCGGTGCAGCTCCCTGCATCGTCCAACCTTCCTGTTCCCTCTCTGCGCGTCCTGACGGCCTCAGCTCCAGCATTTCCTACAGAGTGCCTGATCCCATTCAGACTCACAGGGTGCTGGAGGCTGCTTAATGCAAACTCTAGCACCCGCTACCATCTCCCAAATACTTGTCTTTTTGCCGATTGCTCCTAAGCATCCTCAAAGGCACAACGGAGGTAGCAGCTAATTCCTCCCTGCAAACAGCCTAGCAGCCTCCTTACGGTTCACGGACTATCCCCAGCTTGAGTTTGCAATTTCTTTGTGCCAAAGAATGTAAAGTTGAACCAAAATAATTGTTTTAAAATTGTTTAAGGAACCCAGAAAGTCATGATGCCACATATCAAATTAACTACCATACATACACTTTAAAAAATATACACACCACTTGCACATCTGAAGGAACTCTGGATAGAAAGTCAAGTAGCTCATTGTTATCAATTGCATACGGACTTCGAAGCTTCTTTGTAAATTTATTGATGCCTGCAAAAGTGAAAGTTCAAATGTTACTAGCATAATTAAAAAAAAAAAAAAATTTTGGCAAAGGTCTAGGAGAGATTTTAGGATCCATTTCAAAGTCTGACATTAGCGCTGAATTAATGAATGAATGAACTGTAAACTCAGGCTCGAAAAGTCAGAATCTACTGCTGTGGTTCCCTCCACTTCAAAATGCAAAAGTTCTAGGGACGTTTTCAAACTCCTCCAATACCTTTTTTTGAAACTAACAGAAACTGTGTTTATTATGTGGAGGCTGCAAAAAAGAGGAATAAAGTGTACTCCATTTCTGTGGTGGAGAGGATGAGCAGTAATGGGCTTAACTGCAGGACAGAAGATTTGGGTTAGACACAAGGAAAATCTTTCCAACGCTAAGGACGGTGAAGCATATGGGAAGCAGCAAAGTCTGCATCACGTGAAGATTTTAGGACGACTTTACATAAACCTCTGTCCGGGAATGACAGATACAGACGGTCTGACGGCAGTGCAGAGAAGGGATGCACTATCTCCCTTAGACATCATGGTCTGACGATGCCTATTGACAATTAGTGTTCAGAAGTACCAAGAAAATCCTCCCCAAACTAAACAGAAAGCAGGCTTTTAAATTAGACTCGTTTTCTTACCATTACATACCGGGTCAGATTCATACACTTTTCCCATAAGATCCTTGTGCGTGTGCTCTGGGAACACGCGTCTAAAACATGGGCAGGAATGGTACAAACCACGCAGACTCTCACGTGAGCAGGAGAAAGCCGGGACAGTATTAAAAATGTGCTGTTCTGTGTAATTTATCAAGGCTGTATCAGAGATAAAATAATAAAGTTCATCTTCCACAAAGTCTTTGGCACCCAGGCCTTTCAGAAAGCTTTACCAAGGACGTACAGCTTCAGGACTGCGCAAGCTGCAGTCTTGATAACACCCACGGCCTCCACTGCATGAATTCTCAGTTCTGCGGTGCAGATAGGAGATGCTGCCTCCCCCTTTACCTGGTGATTGAACAGTAAGCGTTGAGAAAGAGTATCTGAGATTCAAACACCTTTGTTTAAGAAGATCCTTTGCATCAGCAACTGACTGAGAAATTCAAGGTCTAGCCCATTGCACGTGGCCACTGAACCACCCATGGGTGATATGGTCTCACCTTGTCACATCTGACAAAGAAAAGTACAGTCACCCATGAAAGTAAGTGCATGAATAAATCACAGTCAAGGCTCAAGAAAAGAAAAGAGCTGAACAGATGAGGTGGGACCTACAGGAGAAGTAAAACACAACAAGGGGATTAGGTCTTTTCCAAAAGCTTGAAAATTTTCTGATTAAAATAATTTTCTTTATATTCTTTTCCACAAAAACAGCTGCAGCTGTTACCAGGGCTCTGCACGGATGGGATTAGAGTGCAGAGGTGGTTCCTGCTCCACCACGGCCAACACACCACATGTTCAAGGACCAGTAGGCTCCATGGGGAGAAACATGGCCAGGAGGGAAAGAACTGAGGATTTCTTGCCAGGGCAGGCTGAAAGAGGATGCACAGAAGGAAGACAGCTATACCAAAGACCAGCCGTAACATGGAGGAATTTTCATTTAAAAACTCCTGCCTTCCCAAAGAACAAAATGGGCAGATGCTGCTACAGACCAGCTCAAACTTTCCTACGGATGAAGTCAGACAACAGAGGTCATTTGCTTTCAAGTGCAGGATGGACAAATAGGATCGAGAGATGTACATACATGGGGGAGCCTAGAAACACACAATAATGGAGAAAGAGGCATGTGGTTGGAATACTACATTTTTTGAAGGGAGAGCTGCTCAAAGCTACACGCAGCGTGACATGGCTCAGTGCGGAGGCACTTCACCCCAAGGAGGTCTGGACTGCTGGAGCTGCAGCTATGAGGTGCCTGTCCGGTCTCCTGGCACAACACAAGAGAAGTAGGTCCCTAAAGAAGGGATCCCCAGACACCCGCTGAACAAGAAGCCACCTACGCTGAAAAGCAGGAGAAAAATGTGGAGCTGAAACCTCTAGTGAACAAAGGTGCTTGGAATCGTATCTAGA
>NW_009198346.1:190785-192536 GCF_000690835.1 Fulmarus glacialis | reverse complement strand
AGGTGCATTTACAATAATTTGTCCGTCCCTGGCAGGGGAGGCATGGGATCCAGTCTGGGAGTGGAGGCTCTGCCTCCCCTGCAACAGAGACACTTCTAGGGGAGTGTGACCCCTCCCGGGGTACCGCAGGGGTAGGGGTGTGTCTCAGGAGCTCGTCAAACAGCGCTGACGGTATAGTTTTGTGGGTCTTGGAGGGCTATCACACTCTCAGGTTCTTGCATGAAATCAAGGGGGTCTATGAAAGCAAGCGTACAAGATTCCAGATCTGCCCGAAAAACGACAGAAAAAGGACACAGACCAAATACTTCAAACTTCAGTAACAAGAGGCCTACCATCTTGTGTGCACTAGGAAGAATGAAATTTTGGGAACAAAGTAAGAGTTTGGGTACATCACCCAAGTGACATAGGGTATGTGGGGAATAAGTGAAATTCTGAGGCAGGAAAAGAAGCTTACTTCTTCTAGTTCCATAAAAAAAAATCCTCCATATTGGTTCTTCTCCACTTTGTATATTCTGCTACATTTATTTGTGAAGACTCTGTAAGAATATTACTAATACTGACTGATATAGAACAAATACATTCTTTGGAGTCAGTTCAATGATTTTATGTTCTGAACTCTTAAGTTCAGAAGTTTTTACAAAGGCACGATTGTTATTCTTTTTTCTTCAGAAAGAAAACCTAGCCACAGATTTAATTGAGACAGTGCTCTTCACAAGTCTGCACTACTGAATAAGGGTACAGCTGCTGGTATACGTATATATTTTTTATACTAGATGTATAAAAAATGTACAAATGAAAACTTGGAGCATTATTTACAACAGATGTGATAACGGTAGCTGTTTAAAATCAGTATAAAGAATAAATGTAAGGACAAGTAGTGAGAGCTTGGATCAATCACGATTCCACCCCCTGCCCCCCCAGTTTCTGTTCATTATCAACCAGCCAAATACCACATATACCTTTCTGTTGGACTAAAGGTGACCCTTTAGACAGGTTTCTTGTTGCTATGTTTACATACGCTTTCACAAGACAAAGTACTGCAGTAAAAAACGCATATTGTCCTAAATGCACTATATAGATTGAAATGCCTCTGGTTGTGTATAAGTGGTGAAAATAAATCAGAGTAATATCTAGACAAAGCTACACTTTGATATATGAAGAATCCTCATGGCTACATGTTTATAGTATGATGAAGTCTAGAATGCCAGCCAAGAAAAATGCATTTTGCAGGTGGGCCTAAATCTTTACTCAGTTGTGATTTTTAACTAACCTGTCTGTTTCCATCATGGGGCAGCTTCATGACCATAAATACAGAAAAGTACTGACAATGTAAGTCATCCCTTAAAAAACAGTTTTTTCTAAGTGCCACAGACAGTTAAAAAGGGCTTTACTTACCCCAGACAAGGACAATGTATCTCAGTGGAATGAAATACAGGATGATGGTGAACACGGAGAGGGCAACAATCGCCAGCCAGCTCAGGAACGGGACAGTCCAGTTGAACGTACTAAAAGAAAAATTAACGAAAGTCAGAACTGCGGTCACGCGACAGAGCCAATAAAAGAAAAAGTAAGGGGCGGGACAGGGGGAGAAGTGCCAGTTTCCATCAGTGAGAACAAACTGAAACTACGAACGCATGCACGGCTGCTGGACGTGAGGGCGAGCCTGGGCTTGGACCCGCTCCCAGTGGAAAGGCAAGGAGGTCCTGGCTTCACCCTCTCGCTGCCGAGGGCTCCTCTCCCTGGCCCAGCTG
>NW_009198346.1:185801-190747 GCF_000690835.1 Fulmarus glacialis | reverse complement strand
CACCCCGATTTCAGCATCAGGCAAAACACTCGCGATTCCTTTCTCCCCAGCTCTCTCGCGGGCAACCCAGCCTCCCTTCTTCAGCACCAGCGCGGAGGTAGGGTGTAAGAGTTCAAGAGTGCTGCCTAAGCCTTCTGCTTCGTCTCCTCCCCGCTCTACCCAAGGACAGAGCGAGCAGTTAAAGGCTGAGCAGGGTTCCTCCCCTCTGCTCGACGTGCACGTGCTCCCCGGCCAGGAACGTCCGTCCTGAGGGGCACGTTTGGGAAAAGGCAAGTGCGTGGGTATGCAAAGCTGGAAACACCCATGCACCTAGGAAGGCGAGGGTTAGGGAAAAGGAGGGGACAGAACAGTCAGTCCTGAAGACAGGGACGACGCAACAGCAGTGGATGAAGGAAGGAAATAAAAACACTTTGGGTGGCAAAAAAAAAAGGAGAAAAAGGACGGAAGGAGGGAAAAAAGGAGGGATTGGCATAAGATAAAGTACATTGCAGGAAAAGCAAAGAAAAACTTTATCATTCCAGATAAATCAAATAAAGATTATTTCTTTATGGATAAAGGAAGAGAACTTCTGGGATCCCATCGCAGCTTCAGGACATCAGCTTTCCAAAAAAGCCCCAGATCAAAACATCCTTAATAAGGGTCCTAAACTCTACACTGTGATAAAAAAACTGCAGATCACCTCATTTTGCAGAGGTTGAGGAAGTGAAAGCTAATGAGTCTTGAAACAGCCGTGCTGTGGCTCTCCAACCTCTGTGTGCAGGGAAGAGAGAAAGGCCAGGTGGCCAATTTATATATATGTCCCATGGGAACGCTGGTAAAAGGGAGCTTGGCTCAGCAGGACTGTTCCCTGAAGGCATCACCATGTCAAAGGTGTTCCATGATATTCGTCCAGAAGGAAAATGTGGCTTTGGCTCTAAATAGTCTGATGATACTCTTTAAACTATTACCACTAGCTACATGCCCAATCAGTGTGATTACGTTGGCTGAATAATTGCAATTATCTGAATTGCTAGCCATATTTTTCATAACGAGCTCTGGCTTCCTGTGTTTATTTGTCTTCTTTTCTCCCTGGTAATTTTGACATGTCTCCAGAGTGAACATTATGTTAGTGTCACTTGGTGTAGGATCACTCCCTTTCTCCTCAGGGGACACCTGCTCTTTTCCCCTCTTCTGCATGCATTTGGGATGAACAGAAGGTTGAGGGTCTGCTCATGTTCCTGTGACTCGGCTCTGTGCAATGGATCACAGACACGCCATGTGTGGGAACACTGGCTCCTCGCTTAGCAAACCTCCTTATGTGCTGTGTTAGCACAGCATTCAGTACAGGTTTCCCATTATCGTTTTAGGAAAAAATTACAAAGATTTGTAGGAAGATTCGGTCTCACTCGGTTGAGAAAATTCTGTTGCTCTCATCTGGTATATAATAGAACAAACCCTACTTCCAAAATGCACAATTAGAAAAACTTAATCATCAAGACAACTTCCACAAACAGCCTTTTGATAAAAGACTTCTTTCAGAGAGAGGCTCATTTTGCTTGTCTGGAAAACTTGTGCAATACAATGTGCTTGCGCCTGCCTCTGCTGCTGTGAGCATAGCCTGCCTAGAAGTGTCCCCACGGGAATGTTTCCCAGGCTTTCCTATTAGGGACTTTGCTCTTAAATGCATAAATGGCAACCTCCTCTTCATCCTGATTCTGATATGCTTGCCATTGCTGATAGATTTAAAAAAAAAAGGCAGAACAGCATGATAGATGATCCTCCTGTATCCTGCAGGTTGACCTCCACCCAATGCATCAGTCTCCTACAATTCACTTCCGAAGGCCAGTGTACTTATTTTGGGGCTGCACCCCTTGCACAGGCTACGGTCTCACAGGTGTGGAACACCAACGCACTGCAGATGCACCAGCTGCGGATGAGAGAGGTGCCTTCTGCTCCTGGATCACACCCAGAACACGGGAACGCACGGCTTTAACTCCGCGGTAAGACGCGCGGGTGCGTCCATGGAAGCTTTACAGCAAAGCCTCTTGTGAAGGTCTTCTGACTCGGCGTAGCTCCCGGGTCATCTCCCTCTGCCCGCAGCGGGAAGGCGGTTGCGAAGGCACTGCTCCCAACTTCTCGTCCCTCAAGGATGAGATGCTCTCGGCTTTCGGGGGGCAGAAAGCCAGTCAATCCTGTCCCTGCTTCGCAGCTGATGGCTGGAAGACGTCTTTCTGGAACCCGCCTGATCTCAAATAATAAACCTTACACTGCTGTTCAATGACCATGCCGAAAATACACCAAACCTCCCGCAATAAATCTCAGAACCTCTCTTGCTTAAGGCCTGAATTTGTTGGCAATTCTTGTATGTCATGTATTAGGTGTTACAAATTACATATGCTCTAGAAGGAAAGGTTTTGATAACTCACATAAATACAACACTTCCAGCAACTGAACATATGTATATCCTTAAAATCTGAAACCCCTATTCAGCTCTGCTTATTTCCTTTATCAAAGCTGCATTTTTTATTATTACTTTTAAATAACTACTGTTAGGCCTCACAACAAGATTCTCTTTCTGTTTTACTTTAAAGCCTTAGTTCTGATTTTTTTCCCCAACTAATATATTTCTAAATTCCAACATTAATATGACGAGATTTTCATTAACTGAGGCGTCCACAAAGCAAAGTTAGATGAGTTTCAACAATGGATCATCCAAAACTGGAGTCCCCCGCAAAAAAAAAAAAAGAAGAAAGCTCTAACACTTTGTACCTCAGCTTGGAAAAAATATGAACAGCATCAGAGAGCAATCCAGCACCTGTGTCAGCACTTACTTCTTGATCCTTTCTCCAAAGGAAGCCACTTCATCGAGGATATTCTGGACACTGACACACACCTCCTGGATCGCATAAAGTCTATTCATAAATCCTTTTTTTTCACTGTCCTAAAGAAAAGAATAGGTATAGTTGAATAAAATAATTTCTGACTGTAGGAAAAGGACCATGTGTCCATCAGTTAAGTTTCAAAAGCACGTGTGTTACAGATTCATCTAGAAGTAGTTGGCAAAACCTGGCAATCGGAAATTGTTTTCTTGTCCTTTAAGCAGTGCATATTGACAATAAGTATGTTTTAGTACCTATGCTGAGCACCACACAGTTTTGTTCATCATTGCATTAGTTTCTAAATATATATTTCAATAAGCCAGGTCTCTGGTTTATAGACATGTTGAAGGTGCCAACCTCATATGTTGTGTGCCCTTGCAAGTGGTAAGAGTCAAAAGGTGGAGTAAGGGCAGTTTGTGGAAATGCTGGTTCTTGCGCTGATGTAGGCACAAGGAAATAAACATTCCTTGTGGAAGGCATTGAGCAAGAAACCAGAAACACCTCAGCTCCTACAGACATGATCCCCTCCAGCTCGCGAGGCTCCACGTGGGGTTTTTGCCTTCCCTGCTCCTTCAGACCACGTTGGGCCAGACCACAAGGATGAAACAGAAAATGCCAAAGAAAGTCATCTGGATGTGATACGAAGATGTGCTGCTCTTCAGCTCAACTGGAACCATCAGAGGCATTTCATTTAGCTCGGGGAAGATACACTCATATTTAGCATTTTGTATCACACGCCACTGTTTTATACATAGTTTTATGTATCTATTACACACACGGCAACTCTGCCAGTCCTTCAACGCGTCCCCTGTGCTCCTTCCTCTCCACCATCGATTAGCACTGCAGCATTAGGACACCCAAACACCCACAGCACAGCCGGCGGCACCTGCCCCAGCCAAAGCCACGCACATCCTTCAGCGGCAGGCGGGCCACGAAATACGTGTTTAATTTGTCAGATGCACTCGTGCCCCCGTCATCTACCCTTCCGCCCGGACGGTGAGCACGCGCTCGCTCACTCTCTCGTTTTTCCTTACTAACGTTCAAGTGCTGCTATGCATCAAATACATGGGAGACGTAACTCTGCCTTTACACTATGCTTAGTGCAGCCCATGGCTCCAAAAGCATATAAAATGCCAGCCACGGACAAAATGAAAGATGCAGGGGAGGTGTCATTGTAGGAAGCAATTTAATTACCTCCTTACTTGCTCACTCAGCTTTCTATACACCATTGGACTTTTATTCACAAAGACATCAACTTATGGTAATGTAGAAGTCTAACCATAATTTCATTTCTGTTAAATTTATCAAGATTCTTAGTGCCCCGAAAAATGTGATTTTTTTTTTTTCAAAAACAGTGACCATTTGTCCCTCAAAAGCAGGAACCACCCTCATTAAGACATCTTCTGGGGTCTTTGATAGGTTTGCCATCAGCGAATGTTATCCTTCTTTCTGCCAACTCGAGCAGACTTTGCCTCCTAGAAGAACCCAACAAGGTGCTACTTGGGTACATCAACGCATTCCACAGACCATTCCTCAACCAGGCCTCCTCCCGCTCCGACAAGCTGTTCTTTTTTCCCCCAAAATCTTTCTATCTCTAAACCCAGACAGGCTGCAGCATCAAATCCACCCAGAGCCAACAGCACTCTCAAGAAAATGTTGCGTTATATGGGATTAAAATGAAGCATCACCATGGAAAAAAATAACAATTACTCTTAATTTTTTCCCAGACCACACGTAAGTCAAAAATTTATGTTCAACATTTCCAATGGATTGATGCCATATTACCCTATCTAGTTTGAATTTGATTAGTGTTTTCTCAAAATAAGAAATGGGAAGAAAATATCTAGAGATTACCAAAATATTTGATAAAAAAAGTTGTTCAAGATTTTGCCATCAGAAACCACACAACAGTCTCTGTAGTTGACTCCAAAATCCAGCACCTACAAAATTAGCATATCTTGCATTTCATTTTTCCTTTCTTCTCCTGATGCTTAATTAGTAGACAGCATATTGATTTGCTTATTTTGTTGTCATTTTTGCTGTCTTAATAAATCAGATTGGATGAGGAAAACATCATTTAACATTTAA
>NW_009198346.1:164004-185770 GCF_000690835.1 Fulmarus glacialis | reverse complement strand
CAGCGACACTCTTTCTTCAACTATGTTGTCAAGATTTCTTGTGAAGACATTTCAAGTCTTTAGCTACAGAACACAGATTGTCTAAAAATAAACAACTATGCGAGAGACAGACAGACAGATATGGCAAAACTACTTCCAGTGACTGAGCGTAATTTAAAAACCCAAACACTTCAGAGACAGCAAAACCACCAGCTTCTCAGGCGATGTGAAAGAGCTTATGTTTTCAGTCAAGATTAATAATCATTTACATCACGAAGAAATATTTTTGTTTTTTGAGGATGACTATAACCACAACCACTAATACCAACTACATCCAGTGCTGCACAGCAACACTGAGCCATTTGTGAAGTTATTTCCTTAATATTTATTAAGGAAATATTATTCTTGAAGCCTTGGCAATGAGAGCATTAGTGTCCTCAGGTATACAGCTTCAGAGGAGGTGCAGCATATATCCAGCGTGTTTTATTTGTTGTCAGGAAAGAGAGACCTGCTCTATTCCTTCATGTAAAACACATACTTCCAGTACTGGAGAAACATGAAAATAATCAGTTTTCTCATACAGCAGAAGCAAATATACAGAAATCACAGGTATTTTTCTGTTTTTCAAATATGTATACACTTCGCCTCTTCAATTTCATTTAACAGATTCTGCCCTCTCTGTAAAGTTATCTTGATTTATAATTAAGTTATGTGAGAAAAGCACTATGCTGCTTTTCTATGTAACAAAACCAGTACCCTTTGTGACATCTCCAGAACTCAACTGGGATTACGTTCAGAGGTCCTGAGGCTGGTTTTCTTTACAAATATTTTATAAGTCAAACTTGTACCTTTTTTTTTGAAAACAGATCTGTTTGAAATCATTCCCCTAACCACCACAAAAAAACCCAAAAGACAGAAAGAGATGGAGAAAGATTCACTATTTCCACCCCCCTGCACCTTCTGAGCTTCAAGAAAATTTGTTGACATACTCCGAGGCAGGAATAGACAAAACAGCGCAGGAAAGAGGAGGCGGTCAGAAGGATCAGGGTTTTGGCTTTGCTTAAACTAATTCCACATGCCCCGCAACTATTAGCTGTTTTTTATTTCCTGCTCCAAAGATTTGTGGAGAAAATAATCTGGGTAGGGAAAAGCTGCACTTTTCTTCCAGCAAGATGCTGTGTTAGCAAATACAACATATGAGCCACCTTGAGCAAACCAAGGTTCTTAATAATCCATTTTTCAAACACTACTGGTATTTCCTTTCCAAAGAAAGATGGGCTGTGACTGGAATCAATTTCATCATTTGTATGGCTACAATTGCCAAGTTTCTGGAAATAAGTGCCATTTAAATAGTAGATAAAATTTATTATACAAAGCTAACAACAGCTTTGTTACTATTTAATTTCCATTATTTGTTTGTTTGCAGTAGGCTCAAGGTATCTGAAAAGCAAGATGTTTGCTAGGGGGATGGCTTTAAGCACAAACTGTGAAAGCGCAAATTGATGTTGATAGTCCGATTTGAATTTACAAGAGGGAACGAACCCAAAGCAGAGACTGAGACCATGTCCTCTTTCTCAGATTGATATACTGCCTGGCCAATAATACTACTTAACCCTTGTATACTGATTTTCATCCATAACCGTATTTTACATTTGGTGAAACCAAAGCAAAACAAAGTAAATGACTGGCTCTGGACTGTGTGGAGCTAATTCACATGAAACTTTGAATACAACCCATGTTGTCTGAGTCTCTTTAATCAGTGGACTATGCTTCCAATCCCATTATATAACAGGGTCATTTAGGAAAGGATTATATCTCTAACCCCAAACATCTCTCTCCTCTAGGTTAAACTGCGTTTACAAAACAAACATTTCAAAAGACAGAGAAAGTAGGAGAAATACATAACACAGAATCAAAAGTAAACTTTGATAAAGTTAATGGAATTAAGCCTGCAAAAAAAAGAGCTTTAAGTGAAAGGAGACATTTTTAGTACAGAGAATAAAGCTCTGAATATTTTATGGTGGACAACTGTCCTATTAATAACTGCTAAGATGGAGAGAAAGGCACAGATCATAAAAACAAAAATCATAGGAGAGTTTCAAGTACAGAAGTAAATTTTGAAATTTTTAGGACATGCTGTCTGGGAAAGACAGAGGCTCCAGATGGATCTTCCAAAAACACCCCTTGTTGCCCAAGCTGATAGAGCACCTCCGTACAAACCAAAGCGACTGAGACAAAGCCAGACTAACCTGAGATAGGTAGAGAGAGAGGATATGAAGCCACCGCTGAGAGCAAGAGTGTTCACCTGGTATGCTGCAAGTGCTACAGCCCTGTCACTTGGCCACCAGAAGACACATGCGCTCTCCTTTGCTTGTGTCACGTTGGACTGCCTGTGGCCACAAAAGCATAGCCCCGCAGCTGTCAGTGAGGAACCCCTCTAATCACCCCTTCACCTTTGGTAACGAACCTGTAAACACCTTTGGTAACGAACCTGTAAATCTCTATTACTTGAATGGAAGAATACTACTTCCATGAAGAAACACTGCAGATTATTTCAACTAATAATTGGTCTCCAAAGCAGAGCCCATCCATAAGCCACGTGTTGTCCCCTGGCACGAGTCTCAGCCACGTGCAGGGCTTCAGTGCCCTGGTAGACCTCCCTCTGGAGACCAATGAAGTAGACCCAGAAGTGTCGGTAGGAAATGCATTAGCCCTTTACTGGCAGGATTCATTAGTACCTCCCAGGGAGGGCATGAAGACACTGTTGAATACCGTCCTATGGTCTCGCTGCTGCTCAAAAACCTGTCACTGGGGATTAATGGCCTCAGCAATTACCTCCCAGACTCTAACCTCTGCTTTCTGGGAAGGTCACTAAGAAGAAGATAGTAAGCCAACACTATTCCAGCTCTGGAGGCATTTGATCTCCTCCAGGTCTTCTGTACTGCTATCAAAAGGCTTCAGATCTGGTGATGGATACACAGGTAAGTCATTATTTTATCATTTTCTCAGGGAAATTGAAAGAGATCGGACAACCATGATGATATTGTTATCTTAAAGCTGACTGTGGAAGTGCACTCATGATGTAAAGCTGAATGGTCTACAGGACCTGGAAAGGTGCATGGGGTGACCTGAAACTGGCCTCCTTCATTAAGTCTGTAATGAACTGAGAGGGTCAGGTTGTTTTAACCACTCTTCCCTCTTGAAGGCTGCCACTTGTGGAGTAACATAACCATCTGGTCTTGCCACTTCCTAAATTGAAAAAGTATGGGAAGACTCTTGGAGACATTGAAACCTTTCAGTGGGACCTTAATGATTTAGAAGTTTCCACCCTTCCAGTAAGCCAGCTCGTAACTTTTCAGACTTTCAGTTATTTTAAATAGTGACTGACGGCGTGTGAGGCAGACAGGTACCAGCGTATGTTCTCCCCTTAGCATCATCAAAAGAGAAGGCCTGGCTGGTACTCATACCATCCTGAAAAGGACCAGCTTCCTTACAGCCCTGGCACAATTTCACATCGGACATCGAATCCCAGGGTTATGTAGGTAACCAGAACTGAGCTTTTAAACTGTGGGCTTCGATTTGGCATCACACCTTGCATCACACCTTCAGTGACACTGTCAGTTGTTTACAAATGCTCAACAGGTCATCTCTAAAGTCTACCTGCTAACACGGGTCTTTATGTGTGCATGCAGAGCAAGTCTGAAAATAATTGCTCATGCCCAAACGGAAATCGGGCTGAGGATTTTAAAATATGGAGAAAACCACATAATTATTAGAAGAATAGGGTTTTACAGAGAGAAATGGTATTTGTGGTCACGATTATTAAAGAAAGAAGCAATAAAATGTTATTGCCCAGTAAGCATTCCGTATTTAAAACAGCAGAAAGTAGGCACAATAGAAACCATACAAACACGCGGACGAAAACACTGAAGATTCACTGTTTATGAAGACACCACACCTGCACAACAATCTGTTCTTCTTCAAACATACACTGAGAGTTGATAAAAATCATTTTGAACCTTCTGTGACTTCTTGGCACTACCACCTATATACAAATCAGACTTTTTCATGTGTAATGAACTGCTGCAGTGCTAGAACACAAATATAAAATCAGCAAAAAAAAAAAAAAAGTCAAGAGCTACAGTAATAATTCTAGGGAAAAAGATGGTATCACAAGCTTTCTACAAAGTAGAGAAATAACACTTTAATGGCAATTCTTATGTAAATTTTAGCAAGTGGAGATTTTTTTGCCACTGCTTTTTACTTTCTCCCTACTGCATTCCACAGCATTGCCCAATGCTGTTTAAATCTGTTCCTTCACTGCACATTTTAATACTGTACAGATAACAGTAAAAGATAAAACACAGAAACGTGAACGCAATAGAGCCAGTTCATGGAGTGACATGCCATTTCACTGAAGGGCCATCTAGTGGGGGGAAACAAAAACGTAGATTTTCCTTGCATGATACCTTTTTGGCTAATGCTAAACCTTTATGAGGTGTTCATTTCATAAATACTCTAAGCAAATACAGTACTTGAACTTGTTTGTTCATGGTGATACATTCAGAGGCAAAAAGTCAACAATGCCAAATAATGCTGTGCTTTTCTTGACATTATTTGGAAGGAAACTTAAAGAATTAAGGCCTTGTGGGGTTAAGCATTGGGGTGATGAGAATCTACCAGGTGCATTTGCTTTACGAAATTTTTCTCTTGGCTGCCTCTTTTCCTCCCCTTCACCCTGTTCTACTATATTTAAACAAGGGAAGAGATAGTTTCTTACTTTATGCAAGGCAGAACTTATATATATGGGACCCTGACAACGATATCATTAATATTTCTCTTGTATCCTGCCACATCAATGTCATCTGACAGATGCTAACAGAGAAATCTCGGTGTATTCTCCAGCAGTTGTTTGCAATAGCTAATTTCGCTAGAATACAGTCCTGAGGTTCTACTAACAAACAAACTTTGACCATGATTTTATAGTTGGATTTGTAAATTCCAGTGGTTCTAACAGCATTTACCCTCTATTTATGCTGAATGCAAAACTGCAATTAACAATGTCTTCAGTAATGCAACTCTTCAAGTTCTGTGATACAAATGTGAGGGATGACAAATTTAAAAGTTAAATCTTAAAGCTCTAATAATCTTAAAAAGGCAAGGAAAGAGCCTGCTAGTTCTATTGGAAAGAGTTATTTTAATAAGAACAGTCCTGCCATGCAAGACCCTGGAAGGATGGTGGGGTGAAAACAAGTCATACCAGCTAGTACAAAATTTCTACATTCAGGTAGGGGGGTGAGAGAAACAGACAGAGAAACCAGAAAGGGAATGCTGAAGGATTGCTTGAAACACCTGAATTTTTGAGATGGTTATCTAAATTCACACCCACACATTTTTTTTGTTGTCCACTTGTTACCAACAAGAGCTTCATCAAAATAATATAGTGCTCTGTTTTGAAAGTTAAAAGTAGCCTCAAAATTTATCTTTCAATAAATGTCTATATAGCTGTCACTGATTTGAGAGAAAGATTATGGAGTTCTGCTGGAGTTACAGGCATTTAAAATTTCAGTTACAGTTCTGAAATACATTGGCTTGCATGTAGCAGATGTAAAAGTTATTTTGATGTTTTAGTGTATGTATGTAGAACACCATTTTCTCCTTGAAAAGATTATGATAATGATAAACATGCTCTTGGGCAGAGGATAAAGACTAACTATTCAAGATCACCTCCATACTGGGCTAGGACACTACCTCTGCACCAAAGTCTGCATTCAGATTTACTTTACTTCTCTGGAAGTTTCCCAGTCCTGTGTTGACAGGATATTATGATCTTGTAATTCTTATGCAAGTCATTCACCTAAACAAACAGAGATAATGATTTTACACTAATTTACTGGCCGGACCTGGTAAGCCCAAGAGATAGCAGCTGTAATCGGCTCTGCTGCCAAAAGACCTGCATCTCCCGTGCAGCGCTACAGAGGGTAACCTCAAAGTTGTCACCACCGCTAGATGAACTGCCACCACCAGAGCCAGCAAAAGCAGTCAAACACTGATCTGAAAGATGATTCAGCACTCCAGCCTTAGATTTCTATTTCAAAGTTAATGCGAACTATTGGCTGGTAGTGTCCTCCTCAGGAGGAGGAGTGTGGTCTTCCTCTATCCTCCTCCTGTATCGCTACCATCGATTAGATGACTAAACTGCATATCACTGAAGACTGGTGAGAGGAGTCTCCCTCCCTCCCTCCTGCCTTTGGTTACCAGGCTAAAATACCCAACTCCTTCTTAAGCAGGGCTATTGCTCTGGCGTTTCTCTTATGCCCACATATTCTCACATATATGCTCACAGTTATTAACAATATGTTTAGATCAAACACATACGAAAACAATTTTGTATTTCAAAATTCATGTGATCGTGCCTGATAAACTGCTGATGTTTTTTGTTCACAGAAATCAAAAGGGATTTCTTCCCCTGAAATTTCCTTACCCAAACTGGCACACACAGTTTTAGTACCGAATTACCTGTGCCTGGTCAAGCAGACTGCTGAGCAGTGGACTATAGAAATGCCTTTGCCAATGGTATTTGCTGCCCAAACTGTGCTCTTTTGGGACAATTAATCCAAATTTTTTGGATTCCAGTGATTTAACTCCATGGCAAGTTGCTATGAAAAAAGGCAAATGAAACTGTTTTCTTCGGGACAAGCTCAGAGAGACTTGAAAACTGCAGGTGAGATTCTCAGCGGCTGCATGTTGCTATCACATCGCGAGCTCAGCAGAGCCCAGATGGTTTACACCAACTGAAGACCAAGCTCTAAAATCTGAAACACTTGACTGCTGTCAAGTGCTGAAGGATTAGACAAAACCCCTCTCTTAAGGAATCTGATCTGGAAAAGAAAAACATTAGGCCTCATGCTCAGCTAAGCCAGCAAGTGTAGGTTATCTGAAATATTGCGTTCCAAACATGAACCTATAGCAACGAAGATGCAAACAGTAATATGTGAGATCTGGGCGACATTCTTCGTATGAGTTGGATGTTTAAAGAAAATCACCTTGGAAGCAGTTTGGGATTGAGTTGCATGGTGGTGAACAAGACGATGGTCAGAAGAACCATGAACATTCAAAACCAAAAAGCACAAGACCATGATCATGTCACTAGCTCTACTACTTCAGCTCAGAAGACATCCTACCATGTCTAAGTAACGTTCCAAACACAATGCATATATAAATGTAGCTACATTTATTCAAGGAAACTATCAAATATTAATAAATTGAAGAAAGAAAGAGAGCCTTTCAAAAACACTGCTTTTTTACATAATTCTCCTGGATAAACATTCAAGCTGCTTTTGGAAAATTACATAGTGTAGAAAAATAGTCTGGCATTTGAGGCAAAACAATATAAAAAGAAAGAAAAAAGCAGCACCTACAAAATATCCCTGCAAATATTCCGGGGGTATAGTGGGTGAAAAGTGATGAGTGAACCAAGAATTCTAGGGTTCCTTTGGAGAAAATCCAGAGAAAAGCCTGAAAAGGCTCCACTGCCGATTTTCTCTGTTTGCTTATTTCACTGAAATGGGGGACAAAACCCCCGCTTTGTTTATGAGGAAGTACTGAAATTTTGGAAAAAATCTAAAGCTGAGCCGTTTAAGTGAAGATCGGGGGGTCCATGAATATGCAAAATCACAATGAAGGGTAATTTGTAACAAAGTCATTTTAATGTCTAACCACTACAATAGTCTGTTCTACATTCATTTTAAATATGCTCCAGCATGCTAATGTCTCAGAAGGAAAGAAGCACATATTTATGCTGGACCACAGTAAATTATACTCTGACTGAAAACTTTGTGAGACGTGCTCACGTTCTGATGCTCACACAGTCTACAATACCAGAAAGTAAAAGAGTAGCTCAAAGGCAAATATTTACACAAATGTCTATTTGTTTTTTCAGAAAAACATTTGTAGCTAAAGCAAAAGCTTTGACTGTGTACTTATGTATATATCTGTTATTAATAAAAAGCCTTGTTGGAAAAGGTACCAGCTTATCTTCAGGCACCTTAGGTGAATTTACTTTTGAGAAATGAATAATGAAACTTGCTTAGTTGAAATAATAATGAATGGAGATGCCCTAGAATGAAAAAGGAAAGCAAAGTATTGTTAAAATTAAATACAAAATCCAGATGATTACTGTAATGTTGGAATGTCAGCTGAAAAAATAAATGGCAGGAAATACAAAAATTGGTCGTTCTTCAGGCAATATTAACTTGACTACTAAGCACTCCATGTATTTCCATGACATAGGAAATATACTGGATCACAGATGATACTACATATACTAAACCCTGCAACCAAAGAAGAAAAGAACCAGCTGAGGTACCTAATTTACAGAAGATGAAAAATAGGCGTTCAGTGGAATTTATCTACTTCCCTAAAGAAACAAATAAACAACGTACTCCAACATTCACCACGTGACATGCTTTTCCCCACTTTACTTTTTTTCCCATCATCTCCTAACTTGCACACTGCCTATTTAAAAACTTTAAAGTACCAAGATCCACAGATACACAAATGCTGGAGAAGGAGGGCTGAGAAACCTGCAGGGAATAATGAGCCTGACAGCAAACGAACAAATCGTTGCTGTTTAACAATTCAGAGTGGATATTGGGCATTAAGCAAGTGAATGAACGCTCTAGAATGAGCAAAAGGGGCACCCAACAGCATTTAGCTTGAAAAGCTGCAGAAAGAGTTGGCATTCAACACATGATGCACCCCTGTTGGAAGTGGACCCTTTTGAACACAGAATTATTTTCAGGAGAAAAACCGGGAAATTGTAAAGAGAACTGGAGAGCTCCTCTCCCTTCCTAGATCCCTGATCCTTTCCTGACGTCTTCACAAATGCCAGAGATCCATGTAGGATGGCATCAGCCTCACAGGTTTGCCAGCACCAACTGTCCACAGCACGAGCCCTGTGCCACCTCCTGTTTCTCCAACTCCACCACTGCCGTCTAACTGAGGGTGTTGTATGGTGCATGCTCTCTAACAACAAGGTGCAGTCTGTTTAGAACAACTATTTTATTCCCATAGGCCTTTTCAGCAGAGAAGACAAATTAGGCCTCCATATTAAAAAAAAAAAAAAATCGTGTTTCTTCCAAAACTTTAAACTCATTGCTTATTTTAGTGACACTCAGGAAAGCAACAACCACCAGCCAGAGTGCAAGAATTCGATGACAGCTCTCTTCTTCAACTTTCAGCAAACAGTCTTTGTATTATTTATTGTCTAGTAAATAAAGTTTAAATGTTTTTCAGCCTTGGTTGCAATCTCAGTACCCATTTGCAGTCCAACAACAGCAGGGAATAAAGCCGCCATCGTAACATGTCTTTTTTCTCCTGTGTGTCTGCTTTCCATAGATTTCATTAGTTCTCCTGGATCTGCACACACTGTCATATCTAGGGCACAGCAATGCTAAGTAAACAGGGAGAAGGGCTGTGAAATTTTTATCATCATTGGAACAACTGGCTGGGAGGTTATATCGTATTCAAGCTTTTTGCAAAGAAAACACGGAAGAGAGCAGGTGCCATTCCTCTAGAAGAAGAGCTGTGCTATTCTAGCCTGACAGTTTGAGATTAAGCAGGCAGACACGTGAGGTATTTAGACTTCGTGGCTCAACAGTTGGCAAAGAGGCTGCAATAAGTAACTGTACTGGATTAAAACAGCTTTTTGTGAAGGGCCAGGTTTGTGTGATGTTTAGAAATACCCAGACTGTACTACAGTTGTTTGCTACTAAACACATGGAAGCACTGGGTGGACGTATGCCTGTACAGAAACAGAGTGGTCAAGAGCAGACACCCACAGCAATGAACAAGCAGAGGTCAAACAGATACTTCGACTTCCTAGAATGTTTCTCAAGCTTTCAGAGAACCGAGGTTCAGAAGTTTCCGGTGCAGAAGGAGAGCTCCTTGTTCCTAATAACTCTCAATGGGTTTTTCTTCCATGAGTTCATCCATCCTCATGTTGGACCTACATAAGCTTCAAGCACCCACACCACTGCCAGTGGTTCCACCATTTCCCCTCAGGTTCCTGCCAGAGCTTCTGGGCAAACACCATCCAGTTCTGATAATTTGTTATTGTTCATTTGCTGATTCCTTCTACAACTTCTTTTACCAATACTTGATTTGAAGCAGATCCTCTGTCACAAACCCTGTGGAAACCTTCCCAGGCTGTTCCACAACAAATACACATGCAAGAAATTAGGAGTAGGGCTTAAACCCAAGGCCCTCAGGTAGCTTGTTTTTAAAAAGCTCCTAGTACCATACATAGAACTTTTAAAATTATTTATGACAAATTTCTTGAAACTTTTTAGAATTTAAAACCAGTCAGATCAATACTGGGAAAGCAAGTGATAATTTACATTGTGCTTAAAAGAAATCTTTTAGACTGTTCCTAAAAGAAAAAGGATATTAAAATAACTAAGCAAGGAGAAAGACGTAAAAGAGCAGATATATTTCAAAGATTAATAGTAAGCTATTACAAAATTTGGTACTAGAGCTGATGTTTAATATATTTATTAATCTAGATTAAAAAGAAGGAAGGTTGAGATGCCAAGTTTATAGGTGACAGAATTACTTAAAGAGGTGATGTCAAATTTCTGAGGAATATAACAAGGTTAGATGAATGACTAACACTGGTGGTTTAACTTTACCTAGCGCCATTATATAATCTGATGAGATAATTTCAGCTGAAGTACTGAATTCAAGTTAAAAAATAAAAATAAACAAGCAGATCCAGAAAAAATGTAGACACGAGTTATTGATAATGAAAATTGTGCGAGGAAAAATAAGACAATGAGCAACAGAAAGTACTAGAACATCTTAATTTACACAGAAGATGAATTAACATAGTCAAGATATTAAAAATAATGAATGGTTTAGAGAAAGTAAATTGGGACTCTTAATTACTGTCATAAGGTGGTAGAAAGAAATGTTCCGTATACTTGAAAGGCAGCAAAGTTAAAACTGATAAAAGTAAATTCTTTTTTTCCATACAATGCAAAACTCATTGGTGGAACTCACTGCCGAAACAGCATTAACATGAAGAGCTTAATAAAACTAATAGCAGAATTAAGCAGATAAACCCATCATTCTCCTGTGAAATTATCAAAATAGTGGGTAAAACAACTATCCATCATTTCAAATAAAAATATGGCACAGTTAAAATCTCTTGTGAAACTCAAACAAGAGTTTGAGTCAGAATATAGAGCAGAAGTTACTAGGAAAATTAAGCATATACAATACACACATGAGCTGAAACCTTTCCTGTTTATTATCTGGGATGCTTGCATCTTTGTAAAAACGTGTCAGTAGTAGAACAAGAAATCAACAGACAGCATCGTGGAACTGCTGATATTGTAGCCTAGGAAAAAAATATTGAGAAGTACAGTCCACTGCTTGCTAGAAACGATTGCACAGATATACACAAAAAAAAAAAAAAAATTCCTGTTTTTTCACCTCATCCATATAGCGAAAATAAACTTCCCACACATAAGTGTTTTCCAGCTACAGCACTGATCTCTTCTAGAAGGGAAAAAAAAAAGCAAATTCCTATTTTTCAGGAATTCCTTATTTTTTTAACTTGAAAATTGCTTCTACTAGAAGGAAAAAAAAATAGCAAATTCTACTTTTGGCTAACCATTCCCATCCCAGATGAATAAATAGTTAACTTTACTGTGTTTTTTCTTGTTATGGAGATTGGGGTTAAGAGAAAGCATGACATGCTCATGGTTGTAACATTAGTCACTTACACCAATACTTACGGCCTAACAGCTATTTTATGTTTCCTCCTCCTGAAGTCTGCCAATCCATGCTTTGAAATAGATTCATTTTTATTACACGGTTGTACAATAGCATGTACAAAACCAAACATGTAAGAAGATCTCCAGCGTTCTTGGGGAGGAGGGGAAATCTGAATACCTTCAACCCGATCTCAAACTGAAAATCACCCAAGAACCTTTACATACACAACAGTGTCTTCCTTCGAGTCTGCTTACTTTTTATTTATATGATAGAAGAGCTTAGGAATCATCTCCTACCAGTCAGTGCCTGGAAACTTTGGAGGAATTTCTCCTCGGTAGAGAGCTTCACCCTCACACGGACCCTGGGCTGTGGAGAAGCCGGCACTCCGGAGCACACAGCTCCCGCACGGCATCCCACTGTATTCCCTTCGTATCGGCTTTAGTGCTTTTGATTGCTGCGCAGTGGAAAATATTAATGTAGTGCTATGGGGGGGAGAAAGGGGGGGAATTCACTAACAAGGCTCACTCAGAAACAGGGGAGCACAGAAGTGTGTGGTGTGCAAGGCATTTCTTTTCAGTACCGGCAAGCACCTGGGAGATTCCCCCGATGCGTTATGCTAACACACAGGGAATGCATAGGGAACGTACATGCAACGGGAATGTAAGGAAGATCCCGTGGCAACTGGAGATGGCGCAGCCCGACTGCACCCTTCCGGGGCTGTGTTTGAGATTGCCCCCCAATGTAGCGAGATGGATCAAGCTCTTCATTAGTAGCCGTATTAATAAGTGATAGTATTAAATAATAATAATTAATGATAATAATGGCCATAATTATTATGACTTTTTTTGTGTTTGCCCTAGGAAGGGGAAGGGGTACCTGTCAGAGCAGAGTAACAAAGCAAGCCCAGCTAAACCAAAGTAAAATGGGCACCACTTCTCGGAAAAATAGTATTAAAAAATGGCCACCTTCTTCACAGCTGGTAATCATCATCGTTTTTCACATTTCATGCACTGCTCTATTCACCCTCCTCGGTGATTGCCATGTTGTGTCCCTCGTTGTATTTTGTGAGTGCCTAAAAGACCCTTTCGTATGAGGGCACCATTATGCAGAGCACCGTGTCATTACACGCAGTCCCAGCGTCAGAAGGGCTGAGATCTGCTCAATGGCAAGAGCCTATTATTTATTACACCCTTCCACGTGGTCATTTGTTTCCAACTTTTTTATATTCCATTTATGTGGCATAAATCCTCTTGGCTGATTCCAGTGACAGAGCTGCACTGAGCCCTCCCCTCCCCACCCTTCTAATCTTATGGAGTAAAACAGAAGTGTCTTAATTAGAAAGGATGTATATTATTAATAGAAAGATCCAAATTATTCACCTGAAATATTATTAAGAAGGAATATGTTTTAATCTCATCCACACCATGTTCAATTTTCCTTACTGTTACTACAAACATTACTTTCAATAAACATTTAAAAAAACTCAGCCATCATTAAAGTGGTTTAAACAGACATCTAAACCTGTAAAACAACAGCAATAACTAAACGCTGAAAATTATATGTAGTTTACGGTGGAGGTAATTTAGCATATGTAATGACAGTTCCAATTTTCTCCTAGAGTGTAAGAGTAGGAAGAATTATACATGGAAAAGAGGAGGGAGAAGGAAGAAAATAAAGATCTCCTAAGCACAAAAACTTTCCAAAATCCTAACAGCAGGTAAGCTGTCTAGTATATCTATCATACTTTATAAACTCGTGCCAGGTCTGTGGCTATGCTTCTGCTTTCCGTCCTTAAATGCTTTGTTAGGATAAAACTTTGAATAAAGATATTGATAGTGCCCAGAAGAAACACACAGTGTCTGGATGGTATCGACATCTCCGAAGGGAAAGAACAACTCTACGCGTGCTGAGCTAGCAGAGGAGTGTTGGAGTGCTCCCTGTCCTTGACTAACCCCTCTCTATGTAAATGATGGAGAAAGCAAACCAGGACATTACTAGAGCATAATTGTAACAATATTTCTGCTGTTTAGTTTCATCTTTGAGGACATATACCCTTTCTGACTCCCTGGAAGCCACTACAGACCTCGTCCTTGTAAGTGACCTTATTCAAAATAAAAAAAGAATATTGAAATAAGAACATGGGGTAGGATCTCACTACTGCATACTCTTTTATTTTATTTTTTAGTGTCTTTTTAAAAGGCACTATTATACTTTCTGAATGTTTTTCATGTTAATATTGTGAAAACTAATTCCTCCAACCCTCTTCACCTTCCTGGGAAGCTGACAGGAGGTACAGAAACCATCTTGGGTGTCCAAGTCTTGATACTGATTTTGGAGACCATTTGGATCAAAAATAATCATCACAGGCTTTGAAATAGAAGCATAGATTTATATCATAATTCTAATAGTGGTGACTGGGATTTTAAATATGTGCGGTAAATCTCATGAACTGCAAATACTTCAGGGCTTTTAGATAGAAAAGTGTGTTTTACGATGGGCAGCACACACAGAATAAATGGTGCTCACTGACGTCAATGGTCCCAAGCGTTCGTCATGAAGTCCTCTGAGTTTCTCTGTCAGAATATGGGAATAAACCCACATGTTTGGCCACTTTTGTCTTCAAGCCTGTTCTATCATTTACAGGGAACAACAGATTAAAACAATAGTTATTGTCAGGATCGATCCCCTCTTCAGTTTTAAAAATGGAAGCATAACACCCTTCTCTTCTTTCTTTTGTATTTTGCCGTGACTTTTGGATAATAAACGTCAGTAGAGCAGTAAGATTATTAGATAATTCCCTCAATAGTCTAAGCATCACTTCCAAGTATTCCCCCAAAATAGTCTTTAGAAATGTAGCATGTTTTCTTTTCAATTGGTATTTTTGCCTGTTTTCTGTTGCTGAAAACATTTTTGAAGGATGTCCAAAATCAAATAGTTTTCAAACAACTAATTTTATTTATTTCCCCCTTCATGCAGTAGGGACACTTTGTTTCCTTGGCATTTTGTTTTTCATTGCTAGAGCAGAAATCCCCTCCTATTCCCCTTACGCCTTTCAGCTGATGAATTTGTTCCCTCCTTACCTCTTTCCCTAAAAAGTCTCAATTGACTTTTTGTAGTCCAGTTTGGTCAAATTATTTTTATCTACTTTCAACGTAATTTTGTTTTAACCTTGGATCTTCAAGCAATCTGTTGTGAGACTACAGAGACTGGATGCTTCTGGCTGTCCTTTCCACCAAAGGATTTGTAAACAGACATCACTTAGGTTTTCGCAACTTCAGTGTATTTTGTGGGGCAAAAAACCAAAACCCCTTGTGTACTGAATTGTATTAACTTGGCCACAAATTCCAAGTTGCTGTGTACTTATCATCTTAGCAACATAATTCACACGACTTATATCTATACATTGGAAATGCTCTACAAATGCAGAGCTCTGCAGACAATGTCCTGGTGAATTCTTCATCCACTGCCCCAGTGAAACGCAGGCATACAGCCATTTTCTCTCTTTTCTCCTCTCTGCCTTTCCCCTGACTCACTCTCCCCGTATTTGCTCAAAGAGTTACTCCGCTGTGCTGCCCCTTATCAAACAGTAATTTCCTAGAACTATTAATACTTGTGACAAATGACACCATTCAGACTCGCTCCCCCGGGCCTTCGGCACTGCGCTTAGCCAACGCAGAGGAAATAAGAGAGGAGAAGAAATGTTCAAAGGAAGGAGAAAAGATCTTTCTTTCTCCACTCTACCTCAGGATACATGGATAGACTGCTGAATCTTAACAATGTGAAATCAGACATTGAGATGTCTCAGTATTAAAAGGAGAATAAAAAGAAAAGCCTGTAAAACTTTCCTGTGCGCTTGCGGCACTTCCAGTAATACGTGTGAATGACCTGGAAGTGCAATATTAAAACTGTTTCTCCCCTCCCCAGACTTTGAAGAAAATAGATATTCCAGTGTCCTAGTTAAGGACCTCAGCAGTTGGCATCAAAACATGAATTGCAGAGCAAAAATTTGAGGATTTGGGGATTGGTGGGAAATCAATGATTTGATCCCTAAGCCACAGAGAAGAAAAAAAACCATCAGCAAAGGAAGTTTCCTCCACTGTTCTAACAATAAAAAACAAATAGCGTATTGGCAGGGAAAATAATTTAAAAATCCAATATATTTGATTCAAAAAACTCTCTAGGGTTCAATAATTACTTTCTACCTTTTATAACTACTCTGATTTGGTCATCTGAAAAAAAAAAATCTGGCTCTGTTCTACATACTTCATCAAATCTTGTGTAATGTTCTACTTTTCCTTGCATTTTAATGTTGACCTGCTTTTACAAGCAAATGGCATTTCTTCAAACTCAATAGATTATGTCTGTCTGTGGTGACACCGGAGCTCCTTATCTAAACAGTAATTTGGAGTTATAAAACATGTTGAACTTTCCCTGTATTACTCTTCTGAAGAAGGGGTTGTGCTGTTCTTTGACTAGATCAATAGACGCGGCGTCAAACAGCTGCATGACTGGCAAAGGGGTTTCTCCCCAAACCTTTTTGGGGAGCTTCAGCAGTGGGAAGTGCTGCTTTTGAACCTGCTGGCTTTTCTTCGGGGCTTCTGGGGGCTACGGCCCATGAAGGAGCAGTCCCCGAAGTCTGATCGGCATCCGAGGAAGACAGAGTCCCGGCCCAAACCTGGAGTGTTCCTTCCAAAGCAGCCGGTCGGAAGCTGCGCACAGGGGTGAGCTCCAGTCTCCTGAAACTTCTGGGCTTCTCCAAAAGACCGGCATTTCGCACCTTAAGGTGGCCTTCCTTTGCTCGGTGGGTTGTGCCCGAGCACAATGTTAATTACATTCTTGATGAGATCATTTTGAGAAGCACCTTTAGTCTTGTTTGAAAACAACTTTCAGTGAGCCACTGCAGTTCCTCTGCAGTTTGCAGGCATTGATGTGCAAAAGCAAACCAACAAAAGGACTCTACGGCTGTCATTTGAACACTTTCAGTCCATTATCAAACATGTCACTGGGGAAAAAAAAATCTTCAGCACTTTCAGGAAATGACATTTCTGTATTTATGCATTAAGACTTCAAAATTCAGCATAAAACTTTTTTTTAAAAAATCACGATGTTAGAACACATTTTCTTCTGAATCAATATATCCTGAGGAAGATGGGTGAAAAGGATTACACAACATAAGAGCTGTTTGAAAAAATTATTTAGTAACAAACTGGCTCTTGGCCTATAACATTATACAATGTAATTTCTGATAATGCAGTTTCAAGCTTTCCCTGAACAAGACTACATAATCTTAATTTTTAATAGACTGTCCAGAAACCACAACGGTTACTATGAAACCACCCCTCTATCAAAATGCATGGATGTGTATTATACTTCGGAAAAATAGCTGAGTAAACTGTTCCTTGATCTTCACTATATGCTCTGGATTGATCTAAAATACTCAGGCAGCATTTGTTCTTTGATAGTGGGAAGGAAAGCAGCCCTGGGACTTCACAGAACAGACAAGAAGATGCTTTGGTGCACATAAACATACGCACAAATGCCAAATTCCCCCAAAATTAAAAAAAAAAAATCCAACCACAAATTAGCCTCCTAGTCAGCAGCAGAGAAGGTATTCCAAAGGATTTCTATATCTACTGTTTCCCTATTGGTATTTAAAATTTTAATCAAGCAGTAATTAAAGGCCAACAAACAGCTTTTCCATACTTAGTTTTAAATTATAGCCAATACTGTACACTAACGGGATAACAACGCACTCCCGCATATGCTGAAGGAGGAATTGCACCATTCTTTTGTGTAAAATACTAAAAAGCACATCTGCTGAGCGATCGATCTTAAATTACTATTTCTGATTGCAAGAAAGCTTCAGATTAGCAACGGTGTTTTGACTTTTTCACACTGTTAAAGAAAAACAGAAAGCAATACTTCTTCGATAGAAGGCTTTTTTCTCAGAGCTCTGTGTTACCTAGGTGCCATTAGATATCTGTGACATTACATAAATGAGTGGTGTCCATTTTGTTTTTCTAAACTCGTTAGCCTTCAGAACAAAACCAGTTTGCTAACATAAAATCTGTTTTTCCCATCCTGGACTTTGTTACGTTAGCACTTGAGCAGGCCAAGGAAAGAAAAAAATGGAAAGGAAATAGGAGAAAGAGAAAGAAGAAAGAAACAATACTTTAATATTTATTAGCTATTTTTCTTACATGTTTTTTGAGACGTATGAAAATAATCCGTATACATTCCTCAGTTCAATTACTTACAAATAACTTATCCGTAGAATCAAGTAAATCTGTCAGTTGTGCAAGTTTATTTTTCCATGTGCTATCTCGAGATAAGCAGGTCTGTAATATTAGATTTCCACTGACATAATTGTGCATGAATCCTGATCTGATTTAGTATTACATGGTGCAAAAGGTGACACATTTTCTTTAATATAGCCCATTAGAAAAGGAAAGGAATTGCCAGTGTATGAAATCCGAGGAGTTTGATTGAAAGACTCTGGGACTTTGGGGTCAACTCAGTGGAAAAGTAACTTGCTCAACTACCCCAGGCACTAAGCACTGTGACAAGCAAACCTAATAGCCAGTGTAGTTACTCAGTTAGACAATCAATAAAAACACTGCATTATCAGACTGCTACAGCTGTATGTTAACCTATCGTATTACCTCATCTGCTCCCAAACCAGTCAAACATGCATTTGCTGATCATGCAGATAACACAGATACCACCCCGGTCCGTAAGTCACATTTAATACTAAGCCAGAGTGCTAAAACAACCGTTTATTGCTTTTCCATATGCCATAAATTCTAATTTTTGAGTCTATCTAAACTCTACACCAAAGACTACATTCAAAGCACTGCTGAGATGGCGAAGCCAACCGCTCCGAAATGGACGTGTGTGAGATTTAAGGTAAGCTCTGCACTTCCCTCCGTGGATGCTCAGTCCACGCCTGTTCCCCCAGCCCACCTCCACCCGGGCTTTCGTGGCCTCTCTGCCTCCTTGTCTTCTCCTGCCTCAGATCTCGGCATCCTTCCCCACACCCCTGCCTGCCCGACGCCCCGCCAGCCCGGCTCCCTAAGCTGTCTCCAGGCTTTTTTTTTCCTTTATGTCTGCATCTCCTTCTGCCTGTTCCAGCTCTTGCTCCCGCAGGCGCCTTGACTCCGAGCTGCTCCCACAAGGCTCACGGGTGGGCATCTGTACCCTTGGCCTGTGACTCAACAGAAAAGTCAGTAAATCCACAGAAAATCCATTGCCCACCCCAGCACTCGGTTCCAGTGCTTGACCTCTCATGAGTCCACACCAGGCAGGAGCAGCCGTGGCAGGTCCTTGCCCCACTCGAAGGATGCTCTGCGAGGATACAGGTGGGAATTCACAAATCAGCTACTTGGCTTCAGCAAATTTCTGCTGAAGGTTGGCAGGCTGCTGCCTCTTCCCCCCATCCAGACCTCCCACCAAGCTGCATAAACTGTCCAAACAGAGATAGAGTTTCACAGGAATCAGGAAAGCCTCATCCTTCACGTAGCAGTCACCTGTCTCTCTGGTTATTTTCAAGTCTCTGCTAGCAGGAGGGTAGATATCGACAAAAATATATACTTTTTCCTCACTGAAAACCTACACTTATGCTTTAAAATCTACAGAACTGTTTTAATGGAAAGTTCCTGTGATTAAAGAATTGTCTCTTCGGCTGGATTGTGAGTACTGGAAAATCAGCACATTTCATATCTGGTGCACACCTGATGCCAACCGACACCAAACCCAAGAAGCTACAAAAATGAAGCCGCAAAGGGCTGCTTTAACCTCTATTCCAACAGAAAGTGGGAGGAGACAGTGCAGGATGGAGGACTCGGCAAAGCTTTTTTTGGCAGAGATGACGTCGTCCGATCTATCAGTATTCTAATAAATTTTTTTTCCCCAAAAGGCATGTATACTCCAGGGCAGTGGAGGGGAAGATGCCTGGTAACAAAACTCCTGTTGGGAAGTCTCTAGGCACCTACAGATACCTGCTAGTTAGGAGATGTATGTCCACAAACTTCTGCCGGGATGGATGGAACCAGTTGCCTTTTCTGAATGGCAGTGTATTTAAAGCTTTCTGAAGCAGATGATAGCAGTAATTCATTTAGAGAAATGGAGCTTTTCAAGTAGTTATCAGTAAATGCATAAAATTCATATCTACAAAATGAAAAGGAAGTAGAATGAAGCTAGTTATATGCACTATTTGTCCACAAGCTTTATTTATGCCAAATTTACCTCTCCATCTGCCAGCAGATGAAGCCTGAGTAGCGGCAGACTTTGCTCCCCATCATGCTGTGTCGTGTCCTTGTGGGTGCTGCTGCACAACGCCAACTTTGTAATTCCATACCACACCCCTCTAGGACTTAAATTCTTTGGGGCAGGGGTGTCTCTCTCATTATGTCAGGATCATATTTTGCCTGGATGATCTGTCCAGCAACTTCATCCCTGATCCGCACATCAACATTAAGTAAACAATATAAAATCTTCTGACACAGAGATACTTCAAACTGCACATAAAATATATCAATATTGTTTGCAAAACCTTGCAATTTATTTTCCCATATTCCTGTATCTTCCTCCATAAAGCACAGCAATGCCTGATCAACTGTCCTGGCAAATTTTTGTAGTTCAGATTCCAATTTTTCTTACAAGCATTTCAGTGAAGTCAAAGGCACATACCTATCTTAAAAGGCAGATCTTCAGTTGTGCTCTGCTGCAAGCCTCAGCGTCAAACCTCAGCTGAAAACCCAGACATGCCATGCATTTTGCAGAGAGCCACGCGGCTGGGCATCGCCTTCTCCCACAGCATCATCTCTGCCGGTCCTTCGTTCTCATTCACGTACACTGTGTGCGCCACACGTCTGCCCCAGGGACTGGGTCCAGGCAGCACTCATCTGCATGCTAGCACATCTCAACCATCACTTGTCTTCTACCAGGCTTCCAAAGTTGTGTCTTATCCACTACCATCTCTGCTTTCTGTGGGACTTAGATGAAGACTTGTTCTGTATTATGGGCTCTACACTTTGCTGTAGAACAAGTTCAAAAGGCATCTCTCTTAAAACAGGGCTGTTCTTTGGAAGGCTAAAATGGGGATTATGAATAAACCTGAAGAAATATTCAGGCGCCTGGCAAATACTCATGTATCAGTGATGGCTTGCTTAGAGTCGCAAGTGGTTCATGGCAGCAGCTTAAATAGAACCCAGATCTCATGATTCGGTGTGAAACTACATTAAAAAGTTCTGCTAGAGAATGAGGAATGAGGTCCGTTCTCACCACTTTTGAAGCCACAGTACAGACGGATGCCTTTGGAGCTAAGGAGTAACCCAACCTGCACACATAGGAAGGTTTCAAAGACAACCCAGCAGTACAAGCTTTTGGTCGTTTCCTTCAACACTCATCATTTGTCTCCCCTGAGTCACAGAGAAGACCATACAGACGTTTTTACTATGCCCCGTTTTATAAAGTTACTTTTTGAGGAGCTAGGTGAAAACAAACCTTTGCTTGGTCTCAAAGAATTTCAATCTACTTAGTTATATTAAGAAATAATACTAAGGGTAGAGGAAAAATGTAGGGCAAAATTATGTCACATTCTGAAACAGCTAACATAATTAAGACATATTCTTCATTTGATTTAATAATTTATTGAATTATACTTGGATTACTTAATAAATGAGGAACATTACCCACACTATATTAGTCACAGGTGAAAAAAACCACGTACATGGATGAGTGTAATTCATTCAACAATTTATAGACCCACGGTCCCCCAGGGACTATCTCACACACACCTCCTCAAGTGCCAAACTTCAGATATAAATCTCAGATTCTGATCTCACTAATACTTATTTCACTCCACTGATTTTGATAGTATTTCAGGATTGCATGGGGATGAAGAAGCCTGATCTCGTTAAAGCTAAACCTCTCAGAAGGCTCTCCAAGTCACCTGTTTTCAAAGGTGCACACTTTGGTCACGAAGCCCATCCGATGGCCCCGTACA